>NW_027327550.1:300000-440358 GCF_047675955.1 Chlorocebus sabaeus
GGGAAAGATGGAGCTCTGTGAGATGAATTCACAGAACACAGAGCAGTTTCTCAGAAAGCTTCTTTCCAGTTTTGAACGGAAAATATTTCCTTTTTCCCCATAGCCCTCTATGGGCTTCCAAATATCCCTTTGCCAATTCCACAAGAACAGCCTTAGCGAAAGGCTTCTTGAAGGGAAAGATGTAACTCTGTGAGATGAATTCACAGAACACAGAGCAGTTTCTCAGAAAGCTTCTTTCCAGTTTTCAGCCGAAGTTATTTCCTTTTTCACCATAGCCCACCATGGGCTTCCAAATATCCCTTTGCCAATTCCACAAGAACAGCCTTAGCGAAAGGCTTATTGAAGGGAAAGATGTAACTCTGTGAGATGAATTCACAGAACACAGAGCAGTTTCTCAGAAAGCTTCCTTCCTGTTTTGAACGGAAGATATTTCCTTTTTCAACATAGCCCTCTATGGGCTTCCAAATATCCCTTTGCCAATTCCAGAAGAACAGCCGTAGCGAAAGGCTGCTTGAAGGGAAACATGTAACTCTGTGGGATGAATTAACAGAACCCAGAGCAGTTTCTCAGAAAGCTTCTTTCCAGTTTTGAACGGAAGATATTTCCTTTTTCCCCATAGCCCTCTAAGGGCTTCCAAATATCCCTTTGCCAATTCCACAAGAACAGCCTTAGCGAAAGGATGCTTGAAGGGAAACATGTAACTCTGTGAGATGAATTAAGAGAACACAGAGCAGTTTCTCAGAAAGCTTCTTTCCAGTTTTGAACGGAAGATGTTTCCTTTTTCACCATAGCCCTCTATGGGCTTCCAAATATCCCTTTGCCAATTCCACAGGAACAGCCTTAGCGAAAGGCTTCTTGAAGGGAAAGATGTAACTCTGTGAGATGAATTAACAGAACACAGAGCAGTTTCTCAGAAAGCTTCTTTCCAGTTTTGAACGGAAGATATTTCCTTTTTCACCATAGCCCTCTATGGGCGTCCAAATATCCCTTTGGCAATTCCACAAGAACAGCCTTAGCGAAAGGCTGCTTGAAGGGAAAGATGTAACTCTGTGAGATGAATTCACAGCACACAGAGCAGTTTCTCAGAAAGCTTCTTTCCAGTTTTGAACGGAAGATATTTCCTTTTTCACCATAGCCCTCTATGGGCTTCCAAATATCCCTTTGCCAATTAGACAAGAACAGCCTTAGCGAAAGGCTGCTTGAAGGGAAAGATGTAACTCTGTGAGATGAATTCACAGAACACAGAGCAGTTTCTCAGAAAGCTTCTTTCCAGTTTTGAACGGAAGATATTTCCTTTTACACTGTAGCCCTCCATGGGCTTACAAATATCCCTTTGCCAATTCCACAAGAAGACCCTTAGCGAAAGGCTTCTTGAAGGGAAAGATGTAATTCTGTGAGATGAATTAACAGAACACAGAGCAGTTTCTCAGAAAGCTTCTTTCCAGTTTTGAACGGAAGATATTTCCTTTTTCCCATAGCCCTCTAAGGGCTTCCAAATATCCCTTTGCCAATTCCACAAGAACAGCCTTAGCGAAAGGCTGCTTGAAGGGAAACATGTAACTCTGGGAGATGAATTAAGAGAACACAGAGCAGTTTCTCAGAAAGCTTCTTTCCAGTTTTGAACGGAAGATATTTCCTTCTTCAACATAGCCCTCTATGGGCTTCCAAATATCCCTTTGCCAATTCCACAAGAAGAGCCTTAGCGAAATTCTTCTTGAAGGGAAAGATGTAACTCTGTGAGATGAATTCACAGAACACAGAGCAGTTTCTCAGAAAGCTTCTTTCCAGTTTTGAACGGAAGATATTTCCTTTTTCCCCATAGACCTCTACGGGCTTCCAAATATCCCGTTGCCAATTCCACAAGAACAGCCTTAGCGAAATGCTGCTTGAAGTGAAACATGTAACTCTGTGAGATGAATTCACAGAACACAGAGCAGTTTCTCAGAAATCTTCTTTCCAGTTTTGAGCGGAAGATATTTCCTTTTTCACCATAGACCTCTATCGGCTTCCAAATATCCCTTTGCCAATTCCACAAGAACAGCCTTAGCGAAAGGCTGCTTGAATGGAAAGATGTAACTTTGTGAGATGAATTGACAGAACACAGAGCAGTTTCTCAGAAAGCTTCTTTCCAGTTTTTAACGGAAGATATTTCCTTTTTCACTGTAGCCCTCTATGGGCTTCCAAATATCCCTTTGCCAATTCCACAAGAACGGCCTCAGCGAAAGGCTTCTTGAAGGTAAAGATGTAACTCTGTGAGATGAATTAACAGAACACAGAGCAGTTTCTCAGAAAGCTTCTTTCCAGTTTTCAACGGAAGATATTTCCTTTTTCCCCAAAGCCCTCTATGGGCTTCCAAATATCCCTTTGCCAATTCCTCAAGAACAGCCTTAGCGAAAGGCTTCTTGAAGGGAAAGATGTAACACTGTGAGATGAATTAAGAGAACACAGAGCAGTTTCTCAGAAAGCTTCTTTCCAGTTTTGAACGGAAGATATTTCCTTTTTCACCATAGCCCTTTATGGGCTTCCAAATATCCCTTTGCCAATTCCACAAGAACAGCCTTAGCGAAAAGCTTCTTGAAGGGAAAGATGTAACTCTGTGAGATGAATTAAGATAAAAAAGAGCAGTTTCTCAGAAAGCTTCTTTCCAGTTTTGAACGGAAGATATTGCCTTTTTCCCCATAGCCCTCTATGGGCTTCCAAATATCCCTTTGCCAATTCCACAAGAACAGCCTTAGCGAAAAGCTTCTTGAAGGGAAAGATGGAGCTCTGTGAGATGAATTCACAGAACACAGAGCAGTTTCTCAGAAAGCTTCTTTCCAGTTTTGAACGGAAAATATTTCCTTTTTCCCCATAGCCCTCTATGGGCTTCCAAATATCCCTTGTCCAATTCCACAAGAACAGCCTTAGCGAAAGGCTTCTTGAAGGGAAAGATGTAACTCTGTGAGATGAATTCACAGAACACAGAGCAGTTTCTCAGAAAGCTTCTTTCCAGTTTTCAGCCGAAGTTATTTCCTTTTTCACCATAGCCCACCATGGGCTTCCAAATATCCCTTTGCCAATTCCACAAGAACAGCCTTAGCGAAAGGCTTATTGAAGGGAAAGATGTAACTCTGTGAGATGAATTCACAGAACACAGAGCAGTTTCTCAGAAAGCTTCCTTCCTGTTTTGAACGGAAGATATTTCCTTTTTCAACATAGCCCTCTATGGGCTTCCAAATATCCCTTTGCCAATTCCAGAAGAACAGCCGTAGCGAAAGGCTGCTTGAAGGGAAAGATGTAACTCTGTGAGATGAATTCACAGAACACAGAGCAGTTTCTCAGAAAGCTTCTTTCCAGTTTTGAACGGAAGATATTTCCTTTTACACTGTAGCCCTCCATGGGCTTACAAATATCCCTTTGCCAATTCCACAAGAACAGCCTTAGCGAAAGGCTTCTTGACGGGAAAGATGTAACTCTGTGAGATGAATTCACAGAACACAGAGCAGTTTCTCAGAAAGCTTCTTTCCAGTTTTGAACGGAAGATATTTCCTTTTTCACTGTAGCCCTCTATGGGCTTCCAAATATCCCTTTGCCAATTCCACAAGAACAGCCTTAGCGAAAGGCTTCTTGAAGGGAAAGATGTAACTCTGTGAGAGGAATTAACACAACACAGAGCAGTTTCTCAGAAAGCTTCTTTCCAGTTTTGAACGGAAGATATTTCCTTTTTCACCATAGCCCTCTATGGGCTTCCAAATATCCCTTTGCCAATTCCACAATAACAGCCTTAGCGAAAGGCTTCTTGAAGGGAAAGATGTAACTCTGTGAGATGAATTCACAGAACACAGAGCAGTTTCTCAGAAAGCTTCTTTCCAGTTTTGAACGGAAGATATTTCCTTTTTCACCATAGCGCTCTATGGGCTTCCAAATATCCCTTTGCCAATCCCAGAAGAACAGCCTTAGCGAAAGGCTTCTTGAAGGGAAAGATGTAACTCTGTGAGATGAATTCACAGAACACAGAGCAGTTTCTCAGAAAGCTTCTTTCCAGTTTTGAACGGAAGATATTTCCTTTTTCACCATAGCCCTCTATGGGCTTCCAAATATCCCTTTGCCAATACCACAGGAACAGCCTTAGCGAAAGGCTTCTTGAAGGGAAAGATGTAACTCTGTGAGATGAATTCACAGAACACAGAGCAGTTTCTCAGAAAGCTTCTTTCCAGTTTTCAGCCGAAGTTATTTCCTTTTTCACCATAGCCCACTGTGGGCTTCCAAATATCCCTTTGCCAATTCCACAAGAACAGCCTTAGCGAAAGGCTTCTTGAAGGGAAAGATGTAACTCTGTGAGATGAACTCACAAACACAGAGCAGTTTCTCAGAAAGCTTCTTTCCAGTTTTGAACGGAAGATATTTCCTTTTTCACTGTAGCGCTCTATGGGCTTCCAAATATCCCTTTGCCAATTCCACAAGAACAGCCTTAGCGAAAGGCGTCTTGAAGGGAAAGATGTAACTCTGTGAGATGAATTAAGAGAACACAGAGCAGTTTCTCAGAAAGCTTCTTTCCAGTTTTCAGCCGAAGTTATTTCCTTTTTCACCATAGCCGACCATGGGCTTCCAAATATCCCTTTGCCAATTCCACAAGAACAGCCTTAGCGAAAGGCTTCTTGAAGGGAAAGATGTAACTCTGTGAGATGAATTAAGATAACAAAGAGCAGTTTCTCAGAAAGCTTCTTTCCACTTTTGAACGGAAGATATTTCCTTTTTCACCATAGCCCTCTATGGGCTTCCAAATATCCCTTTGGCAATTCCAAAAGAACAGCCTCAGCGAAAGGCTGTTTGAAGGGAAAGATGTAACTCTCTGAGATGAATTCACAGAACACAGAGCAGTTTCTCAGAAAGCTTCTTTCCAGTTTTGAACGGAAGATATTACCTTTTTCACCATAGCCCTCTATGGGCTTCCAAATATCCCTTTGCCAATTCCACAAGAACAGCCTTAGCGAAAGGCTTCTTGAAGGGAAAGATGTAACTCTGTGAGATGAATTCACAGAACACAGAGCAGTTTCTCAGAAAGCTTCTTTCCAGTTTTGAACGGAAGATATTTCCTTTTACACTGCAGCCCTCTATGGGCTTCCAAATATCCCTTTGCCAATTCCACAAGAACAACCTTAGCGAAAGGCTTCTTGAAGGGAAAGATGTAACTCTGTGAGATGAATTCACAGAACACAGAGCAGTTTCTCAGAAAGCTTCTTTCCAGTTTTGAACGGAAGATATTTCCTTTTTCCCCATAGCCCTCTATGGGCTTCCAAATATCCCTTTACCAATTCCACAAGAACAGCCTTAGCAAAACGCTTCTTGAAAGGAAAGATGTAACTCTGTGAGATAAATTCACAGAACACAGAGCAGTTTCTCAGAAAGCTTCTTTCCAGTATTGAACAGAAGATATTTCCTTTTTCACCATAGCCTTCTATGGGCTTCCAAATATCCCTTTGCGAATTCCGCAAGAACAGCCTTATCGAAAAGCTTCTTGAAGGGAAAGATGGAGCTCTGTGAGGTGAATTCACAGAACACAGAGCAGTTTCTCAGAAAGCTTCTTTCCAGTTTTGAACGGAAAATATTTCCTTTTTCCCCATAGCCCTCTATGGGCTTCCAAATATCCCTTTGCCAATTCCACAAGAACAGCCTTAGCGAAAGGCTTCTTGAAGGGAAAGATGTAACTCTGTGGATGAATTCACAGAACACAGAGCAGTTTCTCAGAAAGCTTCTTTCCAGTTTTCAGCCGAAGTTATTTCCTTTATCACCATAGCCCACAATGGGCTTCCAAATATCCCATTGCCAATTCCACAAGAACAGCCTTAGCGAAAGGCTCCTTGAAGGGAAAGATGTAACTCCGTGAGATGAATTCACAGAACACAGAGCAGTTTCTCACAAAGCTTCTTTCCGGTTTTGAACGGAAGATATTTCCATTTTCAACATAGCCCTCTATGGGCTTCCAAATATCCCTTTGCCAATTCCACGAGAACAACCTTAGCGAAAGTCTGCTTGAAGGGAAAGATGTAACTCTGTGAGATGAATTCACAGAACACAGAGCAGTTTCTCAGAAAGCTTCTTTCCAGTTTTGAACGGAAGATATTTCCTTTTTCCCCATAGCCCTCTATGGGCTTCCAAATATCCCTTTGCCAATTCCACAAGAACAGCCTTAGCGAAAGGCTTCTTGAACGGAAAGATATAACTCTGTGAGATGAATTCACAGAACACAGAGCAGTTTCTCAGAAAGCTTCTTCCCAGTTTTAAACGGAAGATATTTCCTTTTTCACCATAGCCCTCTATGGGCTTCCAAATATCCCTTTGCCAATTCCACAATAACAGCCTTAGCGAAAGGCTTCTTGAATGGAAAGATGTAACTCTGTGAGATGAATTCACAGAACACAGAGCAGTTTCTCAGAAAGCTTCTTTCCAGTTTTGAACGGAAGATATTTCCTTTTTCACCATAGCCCTGTATGGGCTTCCAACTATCCCTTTGCCAATTCCACAAGAACAGCCTTAGCGAAAGGCTGCTTGAAGGCAAACATGTAACTCTGTGGGATGAATTCACAGAACACAGAGCAGTTTCTCAGAAAGCTTCTTTCCAGTTTTGTACGGAAGATATTTCCTTTTTCCCCATAGCCCTCTATATGCTTCCAAATATCCCTTTGCCAATTCCACAAGAGCAGCCTTAGCGAAAGGCTTCTTGAAGGGAAAGATGTAACTCTGTGAGATGAATTCACAGAACACAGAGCAGTTTCTCAGAAAGCTTCCTTCCTGTTTTGAACGGAAGATATTTCCTTTTTCAACATAGCCCTCTATGGGCTTCCAAATACCCTTTGCCATTTCCACAAGAACAGCCGTAGCGAAAGGCTGCTTGAAGGGAAACATGTAACTCTGTGGGATGAATTAACAGAACCCAGAGCAGTTTCTCAGAAAGCTTCTTTCCAGTTTTGAACGGAAGATATTTCCTTTTTCACCATAGCCCTCTATGGGCTTCCAAATATCCCTTTGCCAATTCCACAAGAACACCCTTAGCGAAAGGCTGCTTGAAGGGAAACATGTAACTCTGGGAGATGAATTAAGAGAACACAGAGCAGTCTCTCAGAAAGCTTCTTTCCAGTTTTGAACGGAAGACATTTCGTTCTTCACCGTAGCCCTCTATGGGCTTCCAAATATCCCTTTGCCAATTCCACAAGAACAGCCTTAGCGAAAGGCTTCTTGAAGGGAAAGATGTAACTCTGTGAGATGAATTCACAGAACACAGAGTAGTTTCTCAGAAAGCTTCTTTCCAGTTTTGAACGGAAGATATTTCCTTTTTCCCCATAGCCCGCTATGGGCTCCCAAATATCCCGTTGCCAATTCCACAAGAACAGCCTTAGCGAAAGGCTGCTTGAAGTGAAACATGTAACTCTGTGAGATGAATTCACAGAACACAGAGCAGTTTCTCAGAAATCTTCTTTCCAGTTTTGAGCGGAAGATATTTCCGTTTTCTCCATAGACCTCTATCGGCTTCCAAATATCCCTTTGCCAATTCCACAAGAACAGCCTTAGCGAAAGGCTGCTTGAATGGAAAGATGTAACTCTGTGAGATGAATTCACAGAACACAGAGCAGTTTCTCAGAAAGCTTCTTTCCAGTTTTTAACGGAAGATATTTCCTTTTTCACTGTAGCCCTCTATGGGCTTCCAAATATCCCTTTGCCAATTCCACAAGAACGGCCTCAGCGAAAGGCTTCTTGAAGGGAAAGATGTAACTCTGTGAGATGAATTAACAGAACACAGAGCAGTTTCTCAGAAAGCTTCTTTCCATTTTTCAACGGAAGATATTTCCTTTTTCCCCAAAGCCCTCTATGGGCTTCCAAATATCCCTTTGCCAATTCCACAAGAACAGCCTTAGCGAAAGGCTTCTTGAAGGGAAAGATGTAACACTGTGCGATGAATTAAGAGAACACAGAGCAGTTTCTCAGAAAGCTTCTTTCCAGTTTTGAACGGAAGATATTACCTTTTTCACCATAGCCCTTTATGGGCTTCCAAATATCCCTTTGCCAATTCCACAAGAACAGCCTTAGCGAAAAGCTTCTTGAAGGGAAATATGTAACTCTGTGAGATGAATTAAGATAACAAAGAGCAGTTTCTCAGAAAGCTTCTTTCCAGTTTTGAACGGAAGATATTTCCTTTTTCACCATAGCCCTCTATGGGCTTCCAAATATCCCTTTGGCAATTCCACAAGAACAGCCTTAGCGAAAGGGTGTTTGAAGGGAAAGATGTAACTCTCTGAGATGAATTCACAGAACACAGAGCAGTTTCTCAGAAAGCTTCTTTCCAGTTTTGAACGGAAGATATTACCTTTATCACCATAGCCCTCTATGGGCTTCCAAATATCCCTTTGCCAATTCCACAAGAACAGCCTTAGCGAAAGGTTTCTGAAGGGAAAGATGTAACTCTGTGAGATGAATTCACAGAACACAGAGCAGTTTCTCAGAAAGCTTCTTTCCAGTTTTGAACGGAAGATATTTCCTTTTACACTGCAGCCCTCTATGGGCTTCCAAATATCCCTTTGCCAATTCCACAAGAACAGCCTTAGCGAAAGGATGCTTGAAGGGAAACATGTAACTCTGTGAGATGAATTAAGAGAACACAGAGCAGTTTCTCAGAAAGCTTCTTTCCAGTTTTGAACGGAAGATGTTTCCTTTTTCACCATAGCCCTCTATGGGCTTCCAAATATCCCTTTGCCAATTCCACAGGAACAGCCTTAGCGAAAGGCTTCTTGAAGGGAAAGATGTAACTCTGTGAGATGAATTAACAGAACACAGAGCAGTTTCTCAGAAAGCTTCTTTCCAGTTTTCAACGGAAGATATTTCCTTTTTCACCATAGCCCTCTATGGGCTTCCAAATATCCCTTTGCCAATTAGACAAGAACAGCCTTAGCGAAAGGCTGCTTGAAGGGAAAGATGTAACTCTGTGAGATGAATTCACAGAACACAGAGCAGTTTCTCAGAAAGCTTCTTTCCAGTTTTGAACGGAAGATATTTCCTTTTACACTGTAGCCCTCCAGGGGCTTACAAATATCCCTTTGCCAATTCCACAAGAACAGCCTTAGCGAAAGGCTTCTTGTAGGGAAAGATGTAACCCTGTGAGATGAATTAACAGAAGGCAGAGCAGTTTCTCAGAAAGCTTCTTTCCAGTTTTGAACGGAAGATGTTTCCTTTTTCACAATAGCCCTCTATGGGCTTCCAAATATCCCTTTGCCAATTCCACAGGAACAGCCTTAGCGAAAGGCTTCTTGAAGGGAAAGATGTAACTCTGTGAGATGAATTAACAGAACACAGAGCAGTTTCTCAGAAACCTTCTTTCCAGTTTTGAACGGAAGATATTTCCTTTTTCAACATAGCCCTCTATGGGCTTCCAAATATCCCTTTGGCAATTCCACAAGAACAGCCTTAGCGAAAGGCTGCTTGAAGGGAAAGATGTAACTCTGTGAGATGAATTCACAGAACACAGAGCAGTTTCTCAGAAAGCTTCTTTCCAGTTTTGAACGGAAGATATTTCCTTTTTCACCATAGCCCTCTATGGGCTTCCAAATATCCCTTTGCCAATTAGACAAGAACAGCCTTAGCGAAAGGCTTCCTGAAGGGAAAGATGTAACTCTGTGATATGAATTCACAGAACACAGAGCAGTTTCTCAGAAAGCTTCTTTCCAGTTTTGAACGGAAGATATTTCCTTTTACACTGTAGCCCTCCATGGGCTTACAAATATCCCTTTGCCAATTCCACAAGAACAGCCTTAGCGAAAGGCTTCTTGAAGGGAAAGATGTAACTCTGTGAGATGAATTCACAGAACACAGAGCAGTTTCTCAGAAAGCTTCTTTCCAGTTTTGAACGGAAGTTATTTCCTTTTTCACTGTAGCCCTGTATGGGCTTCCAAATATCCCTTTGCCAATTCCACAAGAACAGCCTTAGCGAAAGTCTGCTTGAAGTGAAAGATGTAACTCTGTGAGATGAATTAACAGAACACAGAGCAATTTCTCAGATAGATTCTTTCAAGTTTTGAACGGAAGTTATTTCCTTCTTCACCATAGCCCTCTACGGGCTTCCAAATATCCCTTTTCCAATTCCACAAGAACAGCTTTAGCGAAAGGCTTCTTGAAGGGAAACATGTAACTCTGTGAGATGAATTCACAGAACACAGAGAGGTTTCTCAGAAAGCTTCTTTCCAGTTTTGAACGGAAGATATTTCCTTTTTCACCATAGCCCTCTATGGGCTTCCAAATATCCCTTTGCCAATCCCACAAGAACAGCCTTAGCGCAAGGCTTCTTGAAGGGAAAGATCTAAGTCTGTGTGATGAATTCACAGAACACAGAGCAGTTTCTCAGAAAGCTTCTTTCCAGTTTTGAACGGAAGATATTTCCTTTTTCACTGTAGCCCTCTATGGGCTTCCAAATATCCCTTTGCCAATTCCACAAGAACAGCCTTAGCGAAAGGCTTCTTGAAGGGAAAGATGTAACTCTGTGAGAGGAATTAACACAACACAGAGCAGTTTCTCAGAAAGCTTCTTTCCAGTTTTGAACGGAAGATATTTCCTTTTTCACCATAGCCCTCTATGGGCTTCCAAATATCCCTTTGCCAATTCCACAAGAACAGCCTTAGCGAAAGGCTTCTGGAAGGGAAAGATGTAACTCTGTGAGATGAATTAACAGAACACAGAGCAGTTTCTCAGAAAGCTTCTTTCCAGTTTTGAACGGACGATATTTCCTTTTTCACCATAGCCCTCTATGGGCTTCCAAATATCCCTTTGCCAATTCCACAAGAACAGCCTTAGCGAAAGGCTTCTTGAAGGGAAAGATGTAACTCTGTGAGATGAATTCACAGAACACAGAGCAGTTTCTCAGAAAGCTTCTTTCCAGTTTTGAACGGAAGATATTTCCTTTTTCACCATAGCCCTCTATGGGCTTCCAAATATCCCTTTGCCAATTCCACAAGAACAGCCTAAGCCAAAAGCTTCTTGAAGGGAAACATGTAACTCTGTGAGATGAATTCACAGAACACAGAGCAGTTTCTCAGAAAGCTTCTTTCCAGTTTTGAACGGAAGATATTTCCTTTTTCACCATAGCCCTCTATGGGCTTCCAAATATCCCTTTGCGAATTAGACAAGAAGAGCCTTAGCGAAAGGCTTCTTGAAGGGAAAGATGTAACTCTGTGAGATGAATTCACAGAACACAGAGCAGTTTCTCAGAAAGCTTCTTTCCAGTTTTGAACGGAAGATATTTCCTTTTTCACCATAGCCCTCTATGGGCTTCCAAATATCCCTTTTCCAATTAAACAAGAGCAGCCTTAGCGAAAGGCTTCCTGAAGGGAAAGATGTAACACTGTGAGATGAATTCACAGAACACAGAGCAGTTTCTCAGAAACCTTCTTTCCAGTTTTGAACAAAAGATAATTCGTTTTTCCCCAAAGCCCTCTATGGGCTCCCAAATATCCCGTTGCCAATTCCACAACAACAGCCTTAGCGAAAGGCTGCTTGAAGTGAAGCATGTAACTCTGTGAGATGAATTCACAGAACACAGAGCAGTTTCTCAGAAAGCTTCTTTCCAGTTTTGAACGGAAGATATTTCCTTTTTCACTGTAGCCCTCTAAGGGCTTCCAAATATCCCTTTGCCAATTCCACAAGAACGGCCTTAGCGAAAGGCTTCTTGAAGGGAAAGATGTAACTCTGGGAGATGAATTAAAAGAACACAGAACAGTTTCTCAGAAAGCTTCTTTCCAGTTTTCAACGGAAGATATTTCCTTTTTCCCCATAGCCCTCTATGGGCTTCCAAATATCCCTTTGCCAATTCCACAAGAACAGCCTTAGCGAAAGGCGTCTTGTAGGGAAAGATGTAACTCTGTGAGATGAATTAAGAGAACACAGAGCAGTTTCTCAGAAAGCTTCTTTCCAGTTTTCAGCCGAAGTTATTTCCTTTTTCACCATAGCCGACCATGGGCTTCCAAATATCCCTTTGCCAATTCCACAAGAACAGCCTTAGCGAAAGGCTTCTTGAAGGGAAAGATGTAACTCTGTGAGATGAATTAAGATAACAAAGAGCAGTTTCTCAGAAAGCTTCTTTCCACTTTTGAACGGAAGATATTTCCTTTTTCACCATAGCCCTCTATGGGCTTCCAAATATCCCTTTGGCAATTCCACAAGAACAGCCTCAGCGAAAGGCTGTTTGAAGGGAAAGATGTAACTCTGTGAGATGAATTCACAGAACACAGAGCAGTTTCTCAGAAAGCTTCTTTCCAGTTTTGAACGGAAGATATTACCTTTTTCACCATAGCCCTCTATGGGCTTCCAAATATCCCTTTGCCAATTCCACAAGAACAGCCTTAGCGAAAGGCTTCTTGAAGGGAAAGATGTAACTCTGTGAGATGAATTCACAGAACACAGAGCAGTTTCTCAGAAAGCTTCTTTCCAGTTTTGAACGGAAGATATTTCCTTTTACACTGCAGCCCTCTATGGGCTTCCAAATATCCCTTTGCCAATTCCACAAGAACAACCTTAGCGAAAGGCTTCTTGAAGGGAAAAATGTAACTCTGTGAGATGAATTCACAGAACACAGAGCAGTTTCTCAGAAAGCTTCTTTCCAGTTTTGAACGGAAGATATTTCCTTTTTCCCCATAGCCCTCTATGGGCTTCCAAATATCCCTTTACCAATTCCACAAGAACAGCCTTAGCAAAACGCTTCTTGAAAGGAAAGATGTAACTCTGTGAGATAAATTCACAGAACACAGAGCAGTTTCTCAGAAAGCTTCTTTCCAGTATTGAACAGAAGATATTTCCTTTTTCACCATAGCCTTCTATGGGCTTCCAAATATCCCTTTGCGAATTCCGCAAGAACAGCCTTATCGAAAAGCTTCTTGAAGGGAGAGATGGAGCTCTGTGAGGTGAATTCACAGAACACAGAGCAGTTTCTCAGAAAGCTTCTTTCCAGTTTTGAACGGAAAATATTTCCTTGTTCCCCATAGCCCTCTATGGGCTTCCAAATATCCCTTTGCCAATTCCACAAGAACAGCCTTAGCGATTGGCTTCTTGAAGGGAAAGATGTAACTCTGTGAGATGAATTCACAGAACACAGAGCAGTTTCTCAGAAAGCTTCTTTCCAGTTTTCAGCCGAAGTTATTTCCTTTATCACCATAGCCCACAATGGGCTTCCAAATATCCCATTGCCAATTCCACAAGAACAGCCTTAGCGAAAGGCTCCTTGAAGGGAAAGATGTAACTCTGTGTGATGAATTCACAGAACACAGAGCAGTTTCTCACAAAGCTTCTTTCCGGTTTTGAACGGAAGATATTTCCATTTTCAACATAGCCCTCTATGGGCTTCCAAATATCCCTTTGCCAATTCCACGAGAACAACCTTAGCGAAAGTCTGCTTGAAGGGGAAGATGTAACTCTGTGAGATGAATTCACAGAACACAGAGCAGTTTCTCAGAAAGCTTCTTTCCAGTTTTGAACGGAAGATATTTCCTTTTTCCCCATAGCCCTCTATGGGCTTCCAAATATCCCTTTGCCAATTCCACAAGAACAGCCTTAGCGAAAGGCTTCTTGAAGGGAAAGATGTAACTCTGTGAGATGAATTCACAGAATACAGAGCAGTTTCTCAGAAAGCTTCTTTCCAGTTTTGAACGGAAGATATTTCCTTTTTCACCATAGCCCTGTATGGGCTTCCAAATATCCCTTTGCCAATTCCACAAGAACAGCCTTAGCGAAAGGCTGCTTGAAGGCAAACATGTAACTCTGTGGGATGAATTCACAGAACACAGAGCAGTTTCTCAGAAAGCTTCTTTCCAGTTTTGTACGGAAGATATTTCCTTTTTCCCCATAGCCCTCTATATGCTTCCAAATATCCCTTTGCCAATTCCACAAGAACAGCCGTAGCGAAAGGCTGCTTGAAGGGAAACATGTAACTCTGTGGGATGAATTAACAGAACCCAGAGCAGTTTCTCAGAAAGCTTCTTTCCAGTTTTGAACGGAAGATATTTCCTTTTTCACCATAGCCCTCTATGGGCTTCCAAATATCCCTTTGCGAATTCCACAAGAACAGCCTTAGCGAAAGGCTGCTTGAAGGGAAACATGTAACTCTGGGAGATGAATTAAGAGAACACAGAGGAGTCTCTCAGAAAGCTTCTTTCCAGTTTTGAACGGAAGATATTTCGTTCTTCACCGTAGCCCTCTATGGGCTTCCAAATATCCCTTTGCCAATTCCACAAGAAGAGCCTTAGCGAAAGGCTTCTAGAAGGGAAAGATGTAACTCTGTGAGATGAATTCACAGAACACAGAGTAGTTTCTCAGAAAGCTTCTTTCCAGTTTTGAACGGAAGATATTTCCTTTTTCCCCATAGCCCTCTATGGGCTCCCAAATATCCCGTTGCCAATTCCACAAGAACAGCCTTAGCGAAAGGCTGCTTGAAGTGAAACATGTAACTCTGTGAGATGAATTCAAAGAACACAGAGCAGTTTCTCAGAAAGCTTCTTTCCAGTTTTGAACGGAAGATATTTCCTTTTTCCCCATAGCCCTCTATGGGCTTCCAAATATCCCTTTGCCAATTCCACAAGAACAGCCTTAGCGAAAGGCTTCTTGAAGGGAAAGATGTAACACTGTGAGATGAATTCACAGAACACAGAGCAGTTTCTCAGAAAGCTTCTTTCCAGTTTTGAACGGAAGATATTTCCTTTTTCACCATAGCCCTTTATGGGCTTCCAAATATCCCTTTGCCAATTCCACAAGAACAGCCTTAGCGAAAAGCTTCTTGAAGGGAAAGATGTAACTCTGTGAGATGAATTAAGATAACAAAGAGCAGTTTCTCAGAAAGCTTCTTTCCAGTTTTGAACGGAAGATATTTCCTTTTTCACCATAGCCCTCTATGGGCTTCCAAATATCCCTTTGCCAATTCCACAAGAACAGCCTTAGCGAAAGGCTTCTTGAAGGGAAAGATGTAACTCTGTGAGATGAATTAAGAGAACACAGAGCAGTTTCTCAGAAAGCTTCTTTCCAGTTTTCAGCCGAAGTTATTTCCTTTTTCACCATAGCCCACTATGGGCTTCCAAATATCCCTTTGCCAATTCCACAAGAACAGCCTTAGCGAAAGGCTTATTGAAGGGAAAGATGTAACTCTGTGAGATGAATTCACAGAACACAGAGCAGTTTCTCAGAAAGCTTCTTTCCGGTTTTGAACGGAAGATATTTCCATTTTCACCATAGCCCTCTATGGGCTTCCAAATATCCCTTTGCCAATTCCACAAGAACAACGTTAGCGAAAGTCTGCTTGAAGGGAAAAATGTAACTCTGTGAGATGAATTAAGAGAACACAGAGCAGTTTCTCAGAAAGCTTCTTTCCAGTTTTGAACGGAAGATGTTTCCTTTTTCCCCATAGCCCTCTATGGGCTTCCAAATATCCCTTTGCCAATTCCACAAGAACAGCCTTAGCGAAAAGCTTCTTGAAGGGAAAGATATAACTCAGTGAGATGAATTCACAGAACACAGAGCAGTTTCTCAGAAAGCTTCTTTCCAGTTTTGAACGGAAGATATTTCCTTTTTCACCATAGCCCTGTATGGGCTTCCAAATATCCCTTTGCCAATTCCACAAGAACAGCCTTAGCAAAAGGCTGCTTGAAGGGAAACATGTAACTCTGTGGGATGAATTCACAGAACACAGAGCAGTTTCTCAGAAAGCTTCTTTCCAGTTTTGAACGGAAGATATTTCCTTTTTCCCCATAGCCCTCTATATGCTTCCAAATATCCCTTTGCCAATTCCACAAGAACTGCCTTAGCGAAAGGCTGCTTGAAGAGAAAGATGTAACTCTGTGAGATGAATTCACAGAACACAGAGCAGTTTCTGAGAAAGCTTCCTTCCAGTTTTGAACGGAAGATATTTCCTTTTTCAACATAGCCCTCTATGGGCTTCCAAATATCCCTTTGCCAATTCCACAAGAACAGCCTTAGCGAAAGGCTGCTTGAAGGGAAACATGTAACTCTGTGGGATGAATTCACAGAACACAGAGCAGTTTCTCAGAAAGCTTCTTTCCAGTTTTGAACGGAAGATATTTCCTTTTTCCCCAAAGCCCTCTATGGGCTCCCTAATATCCCGTTGCCAATTCCACAAGAACAGCCTTAGCGAAAGGCTGCTTGAAGTGAAGCATGTAAATCTGTGAGATGAATTCACAGAACACAGAGCAGTTTCTCAGAAATCTTCTTTCCATTTTTGGGCGGAAGGTATTTCCTTTTTCACCATAGCCCTCTATGGGTTTCCAAATATCCCTTTGCCAATTCCACAAAACAGCCTTAGCGAAAGGATTCTTGAAGGGAAAGATGTAACTCTCTGAGATGAATTCACAGAACACAGAGCAGTTTCTCAGAAAGCTTTCTACCAGTTTTGAACGGAAGATATTTCCTTTTTCACTGTAGCCCTCTATATGCGTCCAAATATCCCTTTGCCAATTCCACAAGAACAGCCTTAGCGAAAGGATTCTTGAAGGTAAAGGTGTAACTCTGTGAGATGAATTCACAGAACACAGAGCAGTTTCTCAGAAAGCTTCCTTCCAGTTTTGAACGGAAGATATTTCCTTTTTCAACATAGCCCTCTATGGGCTTCCAAATATCCCTTTGCCAATTCCACAAGAACAGCCTTAGCGAAAGGCTGCTTGAAGGGAAACATGTAACTCTGTGGGATGAATTCACAGAACACAGAGCAGTTTCTCAGAAAGCTTCTTTCCAGTTTTGAACGGAAGATATTTCCTTTTACACTGCAGCCCTCTATGGCCTTCCAAATATCCCTTTGCCAATTCCACAAGAACAAACTTAGCGAAAGGCTTCTTGAAGAGAAAGATGTAACTCTGTGAGATGAATTCACAGAACACAGAGCAGTTTCTCAGAAAGCTTCTTTCCAGTTTTGAACGGAAGATATTTCCTTTTTCCCCATAGCCCTCTATGGGC
Source organism: Chlorocebus sabaeus (assembly GCF_047675955.1). Classification (NCBI taxonomy): domain Eukaryota; kingdom Metazoa; phylum Chordata; class Mammalia; order Primates; family Cercopithecidae; genus Chlorocebus; species Chlorocebus sabaeus. The sequence goes on from NW_027327550.1 coordinate 316,966, forward strand.
TTCCAAATATCCCTTTACCAATTCCACAAGAACAGCCTTAGCAAAACGCTTCTTGAAAGGAAAGATGTAACTCTGTGAGATAAATTCACAGAACACAGAGCAGTTTCTCAGAAAGCTTCTTTCCAGTATTGAACAGAAGATATTTCCTTTTTCACCATAGCCTTCTATGGGCTTCCAAATATCCCTTTGCGAATTCCGCAAGAACAGCCTTATCGAAAAGCTTCTTGAAGGGAAAGATGGAGCTCTGTGAGGTGAATTCACAGAACACAGAGCAGTTTCTCAGAAAGCTTCTTTCCAGTTTTGAACGGAAAATATTTCCTTTTTCCCCATAGCCCTCTATGGGCTTCCAAATATCCCTTTGCCAATTCCACAAGAACAGCCTTAGCGAAAGGCTTCTTGAAGGGAAAGATGTAACTCTGTGAGATGAATTCACAGAACACAGAGCAGTTTCTCAGAAAGCTTCTTTCCAGTTTTCAGCCGAAGTTATTTCCTTTATCACCATAGCCCACAATGGGCTTCCAAATATCCCATTGCCAATTCCACAAGAACAGCCTTAGCGAAAGGCTCCTTGAAGGGAAAGATGTAACTCTGTGTGATGAATTCACAGAACACAGAGCAGTTTCTCACAAAGCTTCTTTCCGGTTTTGAACGGAAGATATTTCCATTTTCAACATAGCCCTCTATGGGCTTCCAAATATCCCTTTGCCAATTCCACGAGAACAACCTTAGCGAAAGTCTGCTTGAAGGGGAAGATGTAACTCTGTGAGATGAATTCACAGAACACAGAGCAGTTTCTCAGAAAGCTTCTTTCCAGTTTTGAACGGAAGATATTTCCTTTTTCCCCATAGCCCTCTATGGGCTTCCAAATATCCCTTTGCCAATTCCACAAGAACAGCCTTAGCGAAAGGCTTCTTGAACGGAAAGATATAACTCTGTGAGATGAATTCACAGAACACAGAGCAGTTTCTCAGAAAGCTTCTTCTCAGTTTTGAACGGAAGATATTTCCTTTTTCACCATAGCCCTCTATGGGCTTCCAAATATCCCTTTGCCAATTCCACAATAACAGCCTTAGCGAAAGGCTTCTTGAAGGGAAAGATGTAACTCTGTGAGATGAATTCACAGAACACAGAGCAGTTTCTCAGAAAGCTTCTTTCCAGTTTTGAACGGAAGATATTTCCTTTTTCACCATAGCCCTCTATGGGCTTCCAAATATCCCTTTGCCAATTCCACAAGAACAGCCTTAGCGAAAGGCTGCTTGAAGGCAAACATGTAACTCTGTGGGATGAATTCACAGAACACAGAGCAGTTTCTCAGAAAGCTTCTTTCCAGTTTTGTACGGAAGATATTTCCTTTTTCCCCATAGCCCTCTATATGCTTCCAAATATCCCTTTGCCAATTCCACAAGAGCAGCCTTAGCGAAAGGCTTCTTGAAGGGAAAGATGTAACTCTGTGAGATGAATTCACAGAACACAGAGCAGTTTCTCAGAAAGCTTCTTTCCAGTTTTGAACGGAAGATATTTCCTTTTTCCCCATAGCCCTCTATGGGCTCCCAAATATCCCGTTGCCAATTCCACAAGAACAGCCTTAGCGAAAGGCTGCTTGAAGTGAAACATGTAACTCTGTGAGATGAATTCACAGAACACAGAGCAGTTTCTCAGAAAGCTTCTTTCCAGTTTTGAACGGAAGATATTTCCTTTTTCCCCATAGCCCTCTATGGGCTTCCAAATATCCCTTTGCCAATTCCACAAGAACAGCCTTAGCGAAAGGCTTCTTGAAGGGAAAGATGTAACACTGTGAGATGAATTAAGAGAACACAGAGCAGTTTCTCAGAAAGCTTCTTTCCAGTTTTGAAGGGAAGATATTTCCTTTTTCACCATAGCCCTTTATGGGCTTCCAAATATCCCTTTGCCAATTCCACAAGAACAGCCTTAGCGAAAAGCTTCTTGAAGGGAAAGATGTAACTCTGTGAGATGAATTAAGATAACAAAGAGCAGTTTCTCAGAAAGCTTCTTTCCAGTTTTGAACGGAAGATATTTCCTTTTTCACCATAGCCCTCTATGGGCTTCCAAATATCCCTTTGCCAATTCCACAAGAACAGCCTTAGCGAAAGGTTTCTTGAAGGGAAAGATGTAACTCTGTGAGATGAATTAAGAGAACACAGAGCAGTTTCTCAGAAAGCTTCTTTCCAGTTTTCAGCCGAAGTTATTTCCTTTTTCACCATAGCCCACTATGGGCTTCCAAATATCCCTTTGCCAATTCCACAAGAACAGCCTTAGCGAAAGGCTTATTGAAGGGAAAGATGTAACTCTGTGAGATGAATTCACAGAACACAGAGCAGTTTCTCAGAAAGCTTCTTTCCGGTTTTGAACGGAAGATATTTCCATTTTCACCATAGCCCTCTATGGGCTTCCAAATATCCCTTTGCCAATTCCACAAGAACAAAGTTAGCGAAAGTCTGCTTGAAGGGAAAAATGTAACTCTGTGAGATGAATTAAGAGAACACAGAGCAGTTTCTCAGAAAGCTTCTTTCCAGTTTTGAACGGAAGATATTTCCTTTTTCCCCATAGCCCTCTATGGGCTTCCAAATATCCCTTTGCCAATTCCACAAGAACAGCCTTAGCGAAAAGCTTCTTGAAGGGAAAGATATAACTCAGTGAGATGAATTCACAGAACACAGAGCAGTTTCTCAGAAAGCTTCTTTCCAGTTTTGAACGGAAGATATTTCCTTTTTCACCATAGCCCTCTATGGGCTTCCAAATATCCCTTTGCCAATTCCACAAGAACAGCCTTAGCAAAAGGCTGCTTGAAGGGAAACATGTAACTCTGTGGGATGAATTCACAGAACACAGAGCAGTTTCTCAGAAAGCTTCTTTCCAGTTTTGAACGGAAGATATTTCCTTTTTCCCCATAGCCCTCTATATGCTTCCAAATATCCCTTTGCCAATTCCACAAGAACTGCCTTAGCGAAAGGCTGCTTGAAGAGAAAGATGTAACTCTGTGAGATGAATTCACAGAACACAGAGCAGTTTCTGAGAAAGCTTCCTTCCAGTTTTGAACGGAAGATATTTCCTTTTTCAACATAGCCCTCTATGGGCTTCCAAATATCCCTTTGCCAATTCCACAAGAACAGCCTTAGCGAAAGGCTGCTTGAAGGGAAACATGTAACTCTGTGGGATGAATTCACAGAACACAGAGCAGTTTCTCAGAAAGCTTCTTTCCAGTTTTGAACGGAAGATATTTCCTTTTTCCCCAAAGCCCTCTATGGGCTCCCTAATATCCCGTTGCCAATTCCACAAGAACAGCCTTAGCGAAAGGCTGCTTGAAGTGAAGCATGTAAATCTGTGAGATGAATTCACAGAACACAGAGCAGTTTCTCAGAAATCTTCTTTCCAGTTTTGGGCGGAAGGTATTTCCTTTTTCACCATAGCCCTCTATGGGTTTCCAAATATCCCTTTGCCAATTCCACAAAACAGCCTTAGCGAAAGGATTCTTGAAGGGAAAGATGTAACTCTGTGAGATGAATTCACAGAACACAGAGCAGTTTCTCAGAAAGCTTTCTACCAGTTTTGAACGGAAGATATTTCCTTTTTCACTGTAGCCCTCTATATGCGTCCAAATATCCCTTTGCCAATTCCACAAGAACAGCCTTAGCGAAAGGATTCTTGAAGGTAAAGGTGTAACTCTGTGAGATGAATTCACAGAACACAGAGCAGTTTCTCAGAAAGCTTCTTTCCAGTTTTGAACGGAAGATATTTCCTTTTTCAACATAGCCCTCTATGGGCTTCCAAATATCCCTTTGCCAATTCCACAAGAACAGCCTTAGCGAAAGGCTGCTTGAAGGGAAACATGTAACTCTGTGGGATGAATTCACAGAACACAGAGCAGTTTCTCAGAAAGCTTCTTTCCAGTTTTGAACGGAAGATATTTCCTTTTTCCCCATAGCCCTCTATGGGCTTCCAAATATCCCTTTGCCAATCCCACAAGAACAGCCTTAGCGAAAGGCTTCTTGAAGGGAAAGATGTAACTCTGTGAGAGGAATTAACAGAACACAGAGCAGTTTCTCAGAAAGCTTCTTTCCAGTTTTCAACGGAAGATATTTCCTTTTTCCCCATAGCCCTCTATGGGCTTCCAAATATCACTTTGCCAGTTCCACAAGAACAGCCTTAGCGAAAGGCTTCTTGAAGGGAAAGATGTAACTCTGTGAGATGAATTAAGAGAACACAGAGCAGTTTCTCAGAAAGCTTCTTTCCAGTTTTCAGCCTAAGTTATTTCCTTTTTCACCATAGCCCACTATGGGCTTCCAAATATCCCTTTGCCAATTCCACAAGAACAGCCTTAGCGAAAGGCTTATTGAAGGGAAAGATGTAACTCTGTGAGATGAATTCACAGAACACAGAGCAGTTTCTCAGAAAGCTTCCTTCCGGTTTTGAACGGAAGATATTTCCATTTTCACCATAGCCCTCTACGGGCTTCCAAATATCCCTTTGCCATTTCCACAAGAACAACCTTAGCGAAAGTCTGCTTGAAGGGAAAAATGTAACTCTGTGAGATGAATTAACAGAACACAGAGCAGTTTCTCAGAAAGCTTCTTTCCAGTTTTGAACGGAAGATATTTCCTTTTTCCCCATAGCCCTCTATGGTCTTCCAAATATCCCTTTGCCAATTCCACAAGAACAGCCTTAGCGAAAAGCTTCTTGAAGGGAAAGATATAACTCTGTGAGTTGAATTCACAGAACACAGAGCAGTTTCTCAGAAAGCTTCTTTCCAGTTTTGAACGGAAGATATTTCCTTTTTCACCATAGCCCTCTATGGGCTTCCAAATATCCCTTTGCCAATTCCACAAGAACAGCCTTAGCGAAAGGCTGCTTGAAGGGAAACATGTAAGTCTGTGGGATGAATTCACAGAAAACAGAGCAGTTTCTCAGAAAGCTTCTTTCCAGTTTTGAACGGAAGATATTTCCTTTTTCCCCATAGCCCTCTATATGCTTCCAAATATCCCTTTGCCAATTCCACAGGAACAGCCTTAGCGAAAGGCTTCTTGAAGGGATAGATGTAACTCTGTGAGATGAATTAACAGAACACAGAGCACTTTCTCAGAAAGCTTCTTTCCAGTTTTGAACGGAAGATATTTCCTTTTTCACCATAGCCCTCTATGGGCTTCCAAATATCCCTTTGCCAATTCCACAAGAACAGCCTTAGCGAAAGGTTGCTTGAAGGGAAACATGTAACTCTGGGAGATGAATTAAGATAACACAGAGCAGTTTCTCAGAAAGCTTCTTTCCAGTTTTGAACGGAAGATATTTCCTTCTTCACCATAGCCCTCTGTGGGCTTCCAAATATCCCTTTGCCAATTCCACAAGAACAGCCTTAGCGAAAGGCTTCTTGAAGGGCAAGATGTAACTCTGTGAGATGAATTCACAGAACACAGAGCAGTTTCTCAGAAAGCTTCTTTGGAGTTTTGAACGGAAGATATTTCGTTTTTCCCCAAAGCCTTCTAGGGCCTCCCAAATATCCCGTTGCCAATTCCACAAGAACAGCCTTAGCGAAAGGTTGCTTGAAGTGAAGCATGTAACTCTGTGAGATGAATTCACAGAACACAGAGCAGTTTCTCAGAAAGCTTCTTTCCAGTTTTGAACGGAAGATATTTCCTTTTACACTGTAGGCCTCTATGGGCTTCCAAATATCCCTTTGCCAATTCCACAAGAACAGCCTTAGCGAAAGGCTTCTTGAAGGGAAAGATGTAACTCTGTGAGATGAATTCACAGAACACACAGCAGTTTCTCAGAAAGCTTCTTTCCAGTTTTGAACGGAAGATATTTCCTTTTTCCCATATCCCTCTAAGGGCTTCCAAATATCCCTTTGCCAATTCCACAAGAATAGCCTTAGCGAAAGGCTTCTTGAAGGGAAAGATGTAACTCTGTAAGAGGAATTAACAGAAAACAGAGCAGTTTCTCGGAAAGCTTCTTTCCGGTTTTGAACGGAAGGTATTTCCTTTTTCACCATAGCCTTCTATGGGCTTCCAAATATCCCTTTGCCAATTCCACAAGAAGAGCCTTAGCGAAAGGCTTCTTGAAAGGAAAGATGTAAATCTGTGAGATGAATTCACAGAACACAGAGCTGTTTCTCAGAAAGCTTCTTTCCAGTTTTGAACGGAACTTATTTCCTTTTTCACCATAGCCCTGTATGGGCTTCCAAATATCCCTTTGCCAATTCCACAAGAAGAGCCTTAGCGAAAGACTTCTTGAAGGGAAAGATGTAACTCTGTGAGATGAATTGACAGAACACAGAGCAGTTTCTCAGAAAGCTTCTTTCCAGTTTTGAACGGAAGATATTTCCTTTTTCCCCATAGCCCTCTATGGGCTTTCAAATATCCCTTTGCCAATTCCACAAGAACAGCCTTAGCGAAAGGCTGCTTGAAGGGAAACATGTAACTCTGGGAGATGAATTAAGAGAACACAGAGCAGATTCTCAGAAAGCTTCTTTCCAGTTTTGAACGGAAGATATTTCCTTTTTCACCATAGCCCTCTATGGGATTCCAAATATCCCTTTGCCAATTCCACATGAACAGCCTTAGCGGAAGGCTTCTTGAAGGGAAAGATGTAACTCTGTGTGATGAATTCACAGAACACAGAGCAGTTTCTCAGAAAGCTTCTTTCCAGTTTTGAACGGAAGATATTTCCTTTTTCACTGTAGCCCTCTATGGGCTTCCAAATATCCCTTTGCCAATTCCACAAGAACAGCCTTAGCGAAAGGCTTCTTGAAGGGAAAGATGTAACTCTGTGAGAGGAATTAACAGAACACAGAGCAGTTTCTCAGAAAGCTTCCTTCCAGTTTTGAACGGAAGATATTTCCTTTTTCACCATAGCCCTTTATGGGCTTCCAAATATCCCTTTGCCAATTCCAAAAGAACAGCCTTAGCGAAAGGCTTCTTGTAGGGAAAGATGTAACCCTGTGAGATGAATTAACAGAACGCAGAGCAATTTCTCGGAAAGCTTCTTTCCAGTTTTGAACGGAAGATATTTCCTTTTTCACCATAGCCCTCTATGGGCTTCCAAATATCCCTTTGCCAATTCCACAAGAAGAGCCTTAGCGAAAGGCTTCTTGAAGGGAAAGATGTAAATCTGTGAGATGAATTCAGAGAACACAGAGCAGTTTCTCAGAAAGCTTCTTTCCAGTTTTGAACGGAACTTATTTCCTTTTTCACCATAGCCCTGTATGGGCTTCCAAATATCCCTTTGCCAGTTCCACAAGAAGAGCCTTAGCGAAAGACTTCTTGAAGGGAAAGATGTAACTCTGTGAGATGAATTGACAGAACACAGAGCAGTTTCTCAGAAAGCTTCTTTCCAGTTTTGAACGGAAGATATTTCCTTTTTCCCCATAGCCCTCTATGGGCTTCCAAATATCCCTTTGCCAATTCCACAAGAACAGCCTTAGCGAAAGGCTGCTTGAAGGGAAACATGTAACTCTGGGAGATGAATTAAGAGAACACAGAGCAGTTTCTCAGAAAGCTTCTTTCCAGTTTTGAACGGAAGATATTTCCTTTTTCACCATAGCCCTCTATGGGATTCCAAATATCCCTTTGCCAATTCCACAAGAACAGCCTTAGCGGAAGGCTTCTTGAAGGGAAAGATGTAACTCTGTGTGATGAATTCACAGAACACAGAGCAGTTTCTCAGAAAGCTTCTTTCCAGTTTTGAACGGAAGATATTTCCTTTTTCACTGTAGCCCTCTATGGGCTTCCAAATATCCCTTTGCCAATTCCACAAGAACAGCCTTAGCGAAAGGCTTCTTGAAGGGAAAGATGTAACTCTGTGAGAGGAATTAACAGAACACAGAGCAGTTTCTCAGAAAGCTTCCTTCCAGTTTTGAACGGAAGATATTTCCTTTTTCACCATAGCCCTTTATGGGCTTCCAAATATCCCTTTGCCAATTCCAAAAGAACAGCCTTAGCGAAAGGCTTCTTGTAGGGAAAGATGTAACCCTGTGAGATGAATTAACAGAACGCAGAGCAGTTTCTCAGAAAGCTTCTTTCCAGTTTTGAACGGAAGATATTTCCTTTTTCACCGTAGCCCTCTATGGGCTTCGAAATATCCCTTTGCCAATTCCACAAGAACAGCCTTAGCGAAAGGCTTCTTGAAGAGAAAGATGTAACTCTGTGAGATGAATTCACAGAACACAGAGCAGTTTCTCAGAAAGCTTCTTTCCAGTATTGAAGGGAAGATATTTCCTTTTTCACCATAGCCCTCTAGGGGCTTCCAATTATCCCTTTGCCAATTCCACAAGAACAGCCTTAGCGAAAGGCTTCTTGAAGGGAAAGATGTAACTCTGTGAGATGAATTAAGAGAACACAGAGCAGTTTCTCAGAAAGCTTCTTTCCAGTTTTGAACGGAGGATATTTCCTTTTTCACTGTAGCCCTCTATGTACTTCCAAATATCCCTTTGCCAATTCCACAAGAAGAGCCTTAGCGAAAGGCTTCTTGAAGGGAAAGATGTAATTCTGTGAGATGAATTAACAGAACACAGAGCAGTTTCTCAGAAAGTTTCTTTCCAGTTTTGAACGGAAGATATTTCCTTTTTCCCATAGCCCTCTATGGGCTTCCAAATATCCCTTTGCCAATTCCACAAGAACAGCCTTAGCGAAAGGCTTCTTGAAGGAAAAGATGTAACTCTGTGAGATGAATTCACAGAACACAGAGCAGTTTCTCAGAAAGCTTCTTTCCAGTTTTGAACGGAAGATATTTCCTTTTTCACCATAGCCCTCTATGGGCTTCCAAATATCCATTTGCCAATTCCACAAGAACAGCCTTAGCGAAAGGCTGCTTGAAGGGAAACATGTAACTCTGTGGGATGAATTCACAGAACACAGAGCAGTTTCTCAGAAAGCTTCTTTCCAGTTTTGAATGGAAGATATTTCCTTTTTCCCCATAGCCCTCTATATGCTTCCAAATATCCCTTTGCCAATTCCACAAGAACAGCCTTAGCGAAAGGCTGCTTGAAGGGAAAGATGTAACTCTGTGAGATGTATTCACAGAACACAGAGCAGTTTCTCAGAAAGCTTCTTTCCAGTTTTGAACGGAAAATATTTCCTTTTTCCCCATAGCCCTCTATGGGCTTCCAAATATCCCTTTGCCAATTCCACAAGAACAGCCTTAGCGAAAGGCTTCTTGAAGGGAAAGATGTAACTCTGTGAGATGAATTAAGAGAACACAGAGCAGTTTCTCAGAAAGCTTCTTTCCAGTTTTGAACGGAGGATATTTCCTTTTTCACTGTAGCCCTCTATGTACTTCCAAATATCCCTTTGCCAATTCCAAAAGAAGAGCCTTAGCGAAAGGCTTCTTGAAGGGAAAGATGTAATTCTGTGAGATGAATTAACAGAACACAGAGCAGTTTCTCAGAAAGCTTCTTTCCAGTTTTGAACGGAAGATATTTCCTTTTTCACCACAGCCCTCTATGGGCTTCCAAATTTCCCTTTGCCAATTCCACAAGAACAGCCTTAGCGAAAGGCTGCTTGAAGGGAAACATGTAACTCTGTGGGATGAATTCACAGAACACAGAGCAGTTTCTCAGAAAGCTTCTTTCCAGTTTTGAACGGAAGATATTTCCTTTTTCCCCATAGCCCTCTATATGCTTCCAAATATCCCTTTGCCAATTCCACAAGAACAGCCTTAGCGAAATGCTGCTTAAAGGGAAAGATGTAACTCTGTGAGATGAATTCACAGAACACAGAGCAGTTTCTCAGAAAGCTTCCTTCCAGTTTTGAACGGAAGATATTTCCTTTTTCAACATAGCCTTCTATGGGCTTCCAAATATCCCTTTGCCAATTCCACAAGAACAGCCTTAGCGAAAGGCTGCTTGAAGGGAAACATGTAACACTGTGGGATGAATTCACAGAACACAGAGCAGTTTCTCAGAAAGCTTCTTTCCAGTTTTGAACGGAAGATATTTCCTTTTTCCCCATAGCCCTCTATGGGCTTCCAAATATCCCTTTGCCAATTCCATAAGAACAGCCTTAGCGAAAAGCTTCTTGAAGGGAAAGATATAACTCTGTGAGATGAATTCACAGAACACAGAGCAGTTTCTCAGAAAGCTTCTTTCCAGTTTTGAACGGAAGATATTTCCTTTTTCACCATAGTCCTCTATGGGCTTCCAAATATCCCTTTGCCAATTCCACAAGAACAGCCTTAGCGAAAGGCTGCTTGAAGGGAAACATGTAACTCTGTGAGATGAATTCACAGAACACAGAGCAGTTTCTCAGAAAGCTTCTTTCCAGCTTTGAACGGAAGATATTTCCTTTTTCCCCATAGCCCACTATATGCTTCCAAATATCCCTTTGCCAATTACACAAGAACAACCTTAGCGAAAGGCTGCTTGAAGGGAAAGATGTAACTCTGTGAGATGAATTCACAGAACACAGAGCAGTTTCTCAGAAATCTTCCTTCCAGTTTTGAACGGAAGATATTTCCTTTTTCACCATAGCCCTCTATGGGCTTCCAAATATCCCTTTGCCAATTCCACAAGAACAGCCTTAGCGAAAGGCTTCTTGAAGGGAAACATGTAACTCTGTGGGATGAATTCACAGAACACAGAGCAGTTTCTCAGAAAGCTTCTTTCCAGTTTTGAACGGAAGATATTTCCTTTTTCACCATAGCCCTCTATGGGCTTCCAAATATCCCTTTGCCATGTCCACAGGAACAGCCTTAGCGAAAGGCTTCTGGAAGGGAAAGATGTAACTCTGTGAGATGAATTTACAGAACACAGAGAAGTTTCTCAGAAAGCTTCTTTCCAGTTTTGAACGGAAGATATTTCCTTTTTCACCATAGCCCTCTATGGGCTTCCAAATATCCCTTTGCCAATTCCACAGGAACAGCCTTAGCGAAAGGCTTCTTGAAGGGATAGATGTAACTCTGTGAGATGAATTAACAGAACACAGAGCAGTTTCTCAGAAAGCTTCTTTCCAGTTTTGAACGGAAGATATTTCCTATTTCACCATGGCCCCTTTGGGCTTCCAAATATCCCTTTGCCAATTCCACAAGAACAGCCTTAGCGAAAGGCTGCTTGAAGGGAAACATGTAACTCTGGGAGATGAATTAAGAGAAGACAGAGCAGTTTCTCAGAAAGCTTCTTTCAAGTTTTGAAGGGAAGATATTTCCTTCTTCACCATAGCCCTCTATGGGCTTCCAAATATCCCTTTGGCAATTCCACAAAAACTGCCTTAGCGAAAGGCTTATAGAAGGGAAAGATGTAACTCTGTGAGATGAATTCACAGAACACAGAGCAGTTTCTCAGAAAGCTTCTTTCCAGTTTTGAACGGAAGATATTTCGTTTTTCCCCAAAGCCCTCTATGGCCTCCCAAATATCCCGTTGCCAATTCCACAAGAACAGCCTTAGCGAAAGGCTGCTGGAAGTGAAGCATGTAACTCTGTGAGATGAATTAAGAGAACACAGAGCAGTTTCTCAGAAATCTTCTTTCCAGTTTTGAGCGGAAGATATTTCCTTTTTCACCATAGCCCTCTATGGGCTTCCAAATATCCCTTTGCCAATTCCACAAGAACAGCCTTAGCGAAAGGCTGCTTGAAGTGAAACATGTAACGCTGTGGGATGAATTCACAGAACACAGAGCAGTTTCTCAGAAAGCTTCTTTCCAGGTTTGAACGGAAGATATTTCCTTTTTCCCCATAGCCCTCTATATGCTTCCAAATATCCCTTTGCCAATTCCACAGGAACAGCCTTAGCGAAAGGCTGCTTGAAGGGAAAGATGTAACTCTGTGAGATGAATTCACAGAACACAGAGCAGTTTCTCAGAAAGCTTCCTTCCAGTTTTGAACGGAAGATATTTCCTTTTTCAACATAGCACTCTATGGGCTTCCAAATATCCCTTTGCCAATTCCAGAAGAACAGCCTTAGCGAAAGGCTGCTTGAAGGGAAACATGTAACTCTGTGGGATGAATTCACAGAACACAGAGCAGTTTCTCAGAAAGCTTCTTTCCAGTTTTGAACGGAAGATATTTCCTTTTTCCCCATAGCCCTCTATGGGCTTCCAAATATCCCTTTGCCAATCCCACAAGAACAGCCTTAGCGAAAGGCTTCTTGAAGGGAAAGATGTAACTCTGTGAGAGGAATTAACAGAACACAGAGCAGTTTCTCAGAAAGCTTCTTTCCAGTTTTCAACGGAAGATATTTCCTTTTTCCCCATAGCCCTCTATGGGCTTCCAAATATCACTTTGCCAGTTCCACAAGAACAGCCTTAGCGAAAGGCTTCTTGAAGGGAAAGATGTAACTCTGTGAGATGAATTAAGAGAACACAGAGCAGTTTCTCAGAAAGCTTCTTTCCAGTTTTCAGCCTAAGTTATTTCCTTTTTCACCATAGCCCACTATGGGCTTCCAAATATCCCTTTGCCAATTCCACAAGAACAGCCTTAGCGAAAGGCTTATTGAAGGGAAAGATGTAACTCTGTGAGATGAATTCACAGAACACAGAGCAGTTTCTCAGAAAGCTTCCTTCCGGTTTTGAACGGAAGATATTTCCATTTTCACCATAGCCCTCTACGGGCTTCCAAATATCCCTTTGCCATTTCCACAAGAACAACCTTAGCGAAAGTCTGCTTGAAGGGAAAAATGTAACTCTGTGAGATGAATTAACAGAACACAGAGCAGTTTCTCAGAAAGCTTCTTTCCAGTTTTGAACGGAAGATATTTCCTTTTTCCCCATAGCCCTCTATGGTCTTCCAAATATCCCTTTGCCAATTCCACAAGAACAGCCTTAGCGAAAAGCTTCTTGAAGGGAAAGATATAACTCTGTGAGTTGAATTCACAGAACACAGAGCAGTTTCTCAGAAAGCTTCTTTCCAGTTTTGAACGGAAGATATTTCCTTTTTCACCATAGCCCTCTATGGGCTTCCAAATATCCCTTTGCCAATTCCACAAGAACAGCCTTAGCGAAAGGCTGCTTGAAGGGAAACATGTAAGTCTGTGGGATGAATTCACAGAAAACAGAGCAGTTTCTCAGAAAGCTTCTTTCCAGTTTTGAACGGAAGATATTTCCTTTTTCCCCATAGCCCTCTATATGCTTCCAAATATCCCTTTGCCAATTCCACAGGAACAGCCTTAGCGAAAGGCTTCTTGAAGGGATAGATGTAACTCTGTGAGATGAATTAACAGAACACAGAGCACTTTCTCAGAAAGCTTCTTTCCAGTTTTGAACGGAAGATATTTCCTTTTTCACCATAGCCCTCTATGGGCTTCCAAATATCCCTTTGCCAATTCCACAAGAACAGCCTTAGCGAAAGGTTGCTTGAAGGGAAACATGTAACTCTGGGAGATGAATTAAGATAACACAGAGCAGTTTCTCAGAAAGCTTCTTTCCAGTTTTGAACGGAAGATATTTCCTTCTTCACCATAGCCCTCTGTGGGCTTCCAAATATCCCTTTGCCAATTCCACAAGAACAGCCTTAGCGAAAGGCTTCTTGAAGGGCAAGATGTAACTCTGTGAGATGAATTCACAGAACACAGAGCAGTTTCTCACAAAGCTTCTTTCCAGTTTTGAACGGAAGATATTTCGTTTTTCCCCAAAGCCTTCTAGGGCCTCCCAAATATCCCGTTGCCAATTCCACAAGAACAGCCTTAGCGAAAGGTTGCTTGAAGTGAAGCATGTAACTCTGTGAGATGAATTCACAGAACACAGAGCAGTTTCTCAGAAAGCTTCTTTCCAGTTTTGAACGGAAGATATTTCCTTTTACACTGTAGGCCTCTATGGGCTTCCAAATATCCCTTTGCCAATTCCACAAGAACAGCCTTAGCGAAAGGCTTCTTGAAGGGAAAGATGTAACTCTGTGAGATGAATTCACAGAACACACAGCAGTTTCTCAGAAAGCTTCTTTCCAGTTTTGAACGGAAGATATTTCCTTTTTCCCATATCCCTCTAAGGGCTTCCAAATATCCCTTTGCCAATTCCACAAGAATAGCCTTAGCGAAAGGCTTCTTGAAGGGAAAGATGTAACTCTGTAAGAGGAATTAACAGAAAACAGAGCAGTTTCTCGGAAAGCTTCTTTCCGGTTTTGAACGGAAGGTATTTCCTTTTTCACCATAGCCCTCTATGGGCTTCCAAATATCCCTTTGCCAATTCCACAAGAAGAGCCTTAGCGAAAGGCTTCTTGAAAGGAAAGATGTAAATCTGTGAGATGAATTCACAGAACACAGAGCTGTTTCTCAGAAAGCTTCTTTCCAGTTTTGAACGGAACTTATTTCCTTTTTCACCATAGCCCTGTATGGGCTTCCAAATATCCCTTTGCCAATTCCACAAGAAGAGCCTTAGCGAAAGACTTCTTGAAGGGAAAGATGTAACTCTGTGAGATGAATTGACAGAACACAGAGCAGTTTCTCAGAAAGCTTCTTTCCAGTTTTGAACGGAAGATATTTCCTTTTTCCCCATAGCCCTCTATGGGCTTTCAAATATCCCTTTGCCAATTCCACAAGAACAGCCTTAGCGAAAGGCTGCTTGAAGGGAAACATGTAACTCTGGGAGATGAATTAAGAGAACACAGAGCAGATTCTCAGAAAGCTTCTTTCCAGTTTTGAACGGAAGATATTTCCTTTTTCACCATAGCCCTCTATGGGATTCCAAATATCCCTTTGCCAATTCCACAAGAACAGCCTTAGCGGAAGGCTTCTTGAAGGGAAAGATGTAACTCTGTGTGATGAATTCACAGAACACAGAGCAGTTTCTCAGAAAGCTTCTTTCCAGTTTTGAACGGAAGATATTTCCTTTTTCACTGTAGCCCTCTATGGGCTTCCAAATATCCCTTTGCCAATTCCACAAGAACAGCCTTAGCGAAAGGCTTCTTGAAGGGAAAGATGTAACTCTGTGAGAGGAATTAACAGAACACAGAGCAGTTTCTCAGAAAGCTTCCTTCCAGTTTTGAACGGAAGATATTTCCTTTTTCACCATAGCCCTTTATGGGCTTCCAAATATCCCTTTGCCAATTCCAAAAGAACAGCCTTAGCGAAAGGCTTCTTGTAGGGAAAGATGTAACCCTGTGAGATGAATTAACAGAACGCAGAGCAATTTCTCGGAAAGCTTCTTTCCAGTTTTGAACGGAAGATATTTCCTTTTTCACCATAGCCCTCTATGGGCTTCCAAATATCCCTTTGCCAATTCCACAAGAAGAGCCTTAGCGAAAGGCTTCTTGAAGGGAAAGATGTAAATCTGTGAGATGAATTCAGAGAACACAGAGCAGTTTCTCAGAAAGCTTCTTTCCAGTTTTGAACGGAACTTATTTCCTTTTTCACCATAGCCCTGTATGGGCTTCCAAATATCCCTTTGCCAGTTCCACAAGAAGAGCCTTAGCGAAAGACTTCTTGAAGGGAAAGATGTAACTCTGTGAGATGAATTGACAGAACACAGAGCAGTTTCTCAGAAAGCTTCTTTCCAGTTTTGAACGGAAGATATTTCCTTTTTCCCCATAGCCCTCTATGGGCTTCCAAATATCCCTTTGCCAATTCCACAAGAACAGCCTTAGCGAAAGGCTGCTTGAAGGGAAACATGTAACTCTGGGAGATGAATTAAGAGAACACAGAGCAGTTTCTCAGAAAGCTTCTTTCCAGTTTTGAACGGAAGATATTTCCTTTTTCACCATAGCCCTCTATGGGATTCCAAATATCCCTTTGCCAATTCCACAAGAACAGCCTTAGCGGAAGGCTTCTTGAAGGGAAAGATGTAACTCTGTGTGATGAATTCACAGAACACAGAGCAGTTTCTCAGAAAGCTTCTTTCCAGTTTTGAACGGAAGATATTTCCTTTTTCACTGTAGCCCTCTATGGGCTTCCAAATATCCCTTTGCCAATTCCACAAGAACAGCCTTAGCGAAAGGCTTCTTGAAGGGAAAGATGTAACTCTGTGAGAGGAATTAACAGAACACAGAGCAGTTTCTCAGAAAGCTTCCTTCCAGTTTTGAACGGAAGATATTTCCTTTTTCACCATAGCCCTTTATGGGCTTCCAAATATCCCTTTGCCAATTCCAAAAGAACAGCCTTAGCGAAAGGCTTCTTGTAGGGAAAGATGTAACCCTGTGAGATGAATTAACAGAACGCAGAGCAGTTTCTCAGAAAGCTTCTTTCCAGTTTTGAACGGAAGATATTTCCTTTTTCACCGTAGCCCTCTATGGGCTTCGAAATATGCCTTTGCCAATTCCACAAGAACAGCCTTAGCGAAAGGCTTCTTGAAGAGAAAGATGTAACTCTGTGAGATGAATTCACAGAACACAGAGCAGTTTCTCAGAAAGCTTCTTTCCAGTATTGAAGGGAAGATATTTCCTTTTTCACCATAGCCCTCTAGGGGCTTCCAATTATCCCTTTGCCAATTCCACAAGAACAGCCTTAGCGAAAGGCTTCTTGAAGGGAAAGATGTAACTCTGTGAGATGAATTAAGAGAACACAGAGCAGTTTCTCAGAAAGCTTCTTTCCAGTTTTGAACGGAGGATATTTCCTTTTTCACTGTAGCCCTCTATGTACTTCCAAATATCCCTTTGCCAATTCCACAAGAAGAGCCTTAGCGAAAGGCTTCTTGAAGGGAAAGATGTAATTCTGTGAGATGAATTAACAGAACACAGAGCAGTTTCTCAGAAAGCTTCTTTCCAGTTTTGAACGGAAGATATTTCCTTTTTCCCATAGCCCTCTATGGGCTTCCAAATATCCCTTTGCCAATTCCACAAGAACAGCCTTAGCGAAAGGCTTCTTGAAGGAAAAGATGTAACTCTGTGAGATGAATTCACAGAACACAGAGCAGTTTCTCAGAAAGCTTCTTTCCAGTTTTGAACGGAAGATATTTCCTTTTTCACCATAGCCCTCTATGGGCTTCCAAATATCCATTTGCCAATTCCACAAGAACAGCCTTAGCGAAAGGCTGCTTGAAGGGAAACATGTAACTCTGTGGGATGAATTCACAGAACACAGAGCAGTTTCTCAGAAAGCTTCTTTCCAGTTTTGAATGGAAGATATTTCCTTTTTCCCCATAGCCCTCTATATGCTTCCAAATATCCCTTTGCCAATTCCACAAGAACAGCCTTAGCGAAAGGCTGCTTGAAGGGAAAGATGTAACTCTGTGAGATGAATTCACAGAACACAGAGCAGTTTCTCAGAAAGCTTCTTTCCAGTTTTGAACGGAAAATATTTCCTTTTTCCCCATAGCCCTCTATGGGCTTCCAAATATCCCTTTGCCAATTCCACAAGAACAGCCTTAGCGAAAGGCTTCTTGAAGGGAAAGATGTAACTCTGTGAGATGAATTAAGAGAACACAGAGCAGTTTCTCAGAAAGCTTCTTTCCAGTTTTGAACGGAGGATATTTCCTTTTTCACTGTAGCCCTCTATGTACTTCCAAATATCCCTTTGCCAATTCCAAAAGAAGAGCCTTAGCGAAAGGCTTCTTGAAGGGAAAGATGTAATTCTGTGAGATGAATTAACAGAACACAGAGCAGTTTCTCAGAAAGCTTCTTTCCAGTTTTGAACGGAAGATATTTCCTTTTTCACCACAGCCCTCTATGGGCTT
This sequence comes from Chlorocebus sabaeus, assembly GCF_047675955.1. NCBI lineage: Eukaryota > Metazoa > Chordata > Mammalia > Primates > Cercopithecidae > Chlorocebus > Chlorocebus sabaeus. The sequence continues at coordinate 334,506 of NW_027327550.1, forward strand.
CCAAATTTCCCTTTGCCAATTCCACAAGAACAGCCTTAGCGAAAGGCTGCTTGAAGGGAAACATGTAACTCTGTGGGATGAATTCACAGAACACAGAGCAGTTTCTCAGAAAGCTTCTTTCCAGTTTTGAACGGAAGATATTTCCTTTTTCCCCATAGCCCTCTATATGCTTCCAAATATCCCTTTGCCAATTCCACAAGAACAGCCTTAGCGAAATGCTGCTTAAAGGGAAAGATGTAACTCTGTGAGATGAATTCACAGAACACAGAGCAGTTTCTCAGAAAGCTTCCTTCCAGTTTTGAACGGAAGATATTTCCTTTTTCAACATAGCCTTCTATGGGCTTCCAAATATCCCTTTGCCAATTCCACAAGAACAGCCTTAGCGAAAGGCTGCTTGAAGGGAAACATGTAACACTGTGGGATGAATTCACAGAACACAGAGCAGTTTCTCAGAAAGCTTCTTTCCAGTTTTGAACGGAAGATATTTCCTTTTTCCCCATAGCCCTCTATGGGCTTCCAAATATCCCTTTGCCAATTCCATAAGAACAGCCTTAGCGAAAAGCTTCTTGAAGGGAAAGATATAACTCTGTGAGATGAATTCACAGAACACAGAGCAGTTTCTCAGAAAGCTTCTTTCCAGTTTTGAACGGAAGATATTTCCTTTTTCACCATAGTCCTCTATGGGCTTCCAAATATCCCTTTGCCAATTCCACAAGAACAGCCTTAGCGAAAGGCTGCTTGAAGGGAAACATGTAACTCTGTGAGATGAATTCACAGAACACAGAGCAGTTTCTCAGAAATCTTCCTTCCAGTTTTGAACGGAAGATATTTCCTTTTTCACCATAGCCCTCTATGGGCTTCCAAATATCCCTTTGCCAATTCCACAAGAACAGCCTTAGCGAAAGGCTTCTTGAAGGGAAACATGTAACTCTGTGGGATGAATTCACAGAACACAGAGCAGTTTCTCAGAAAGCTTCTTTCCAGTTTTGAACGGAAGATATTTCCTTTTTCACCATAGCCCTCTATGGGCTTCCAAATATCCCTTTGCCATGTCCACAGGAACAGCCTTAGCGAAAGGCTTCTGGAAGGGAAAGATGTAACTCTGTGAGATGAATTTACAGAACACAGAGAAGTTTCTCAGAAAGCTTCTTTCCAGTTTTGAACGGAAGATATTTCCTTTTTCACCATAGCCCTCTATGGGCTTCCAAATATCCCTTTGCCAATTCCACAGGAACAGCCTTAGCGAAAGGCTTCTTGAAGGGATAGATGTAACTCTGTGAGATGAATTAACAGAACACAGAGCAGTTTCTCAGAAAGCTTCTTTCCAGTTTTGAACGGAAGATATTTCCTATTTCACCATGGCCCCTTTGGGCTTCCAAATATCCCTTTGCCAATTCCACAAGAACAGCCTTAGCGAAAGGCTGCTTGAAGGGAAACATGTAACTCTGGGAGATGAATTAAGAGAAGACAGAGCAGTTTCTCAGAAAGCTTCTTTCAAGTTTTGAACGGAAGATATTTCCTTCTTCACCATAGCCCTCTATGGGCTTCCAAATATCCCTTTGGCAATTCCACAAAAACTGCCTTAGCGAAAGGCTTATAGAAGGGAAAGATGTAACTCTGTGAGATGAATTCACAGAACACAGAGCAGTTTCTCAGAAAGCTTCTTTCCAGTTTTGAACGGAAGATATTTCGTTTTTCCCCAAAGCCCTCTATGGCCTCCCAAATATCCCGTTGCCAATTCCACAAGAACAGCCTTAGCGAAAGGCTGCTGGAAGTGAAGCATGTAACTCTGTGAGATGAATTAAGAGAACACAGAGCAGTTTCTCAGAAATCTTCTTTCCAGTTTTGAGCGGAAGATATTTCCTTTTTCACCATAGCCCTCTATGGGCTTCCAAATATCCCTTTGCCAATTCCACAAGAACAGCCTTAGCGAAAGGCTGCTTGAAGTGAAACATGTAACTCTGTGGGATGAATTCACAGAACACAGAGCAGTTTCTCAGAAAGCTTCTTCCAGGTTTGAACGGAAGATATTTCCTTTTTCCCCATAGCCCTCTATATGCTTCCAAATATCCCTTTGCCAATTCCACAAGAACAGCCTTAGCGAAAGGCTGCTTGAAGGGAAAGATGTAACTCTGTGAGATGAATTCACAGAACACAGAGCAGTTTCTCAGAAAGCTTCCTTCCAGTTTTGAACGGAAGATATTTCCTTTTTCAACATAGCACTCTATGGGCTTCCAAATATCCCTTTGCCAATTCCAGAAGAACAGCCTTAGCGAAAGGCTGCTTGAAGGGAAACATGTAACTCTGTGGGATGAATTCACAGAACACAGAGCAGTTTCTCCGAAAGCTTCTTTCCAGTTTTGAACGGAAGATATTTCCTTTTTCCCCATAGCCCTCTATGGGCTTCCAAATATCCCTTTGCCAATTCCACAAGAACAGCCTTAGCGAAAAGCTTCTTGAAGGGAAAGATATAACTCTGTGAGATGAATTCACAGAACACAGAGCAGTTTCTCAGAAAGCTTCTTTCCAGTTTTGAACGGAAGATATTTATTTTTTCACCATAGCCCTCTATGGGCTTCCAAATATCCCTTTCCCAATTCCACAAGAACAGCCTTAGCGAAAGGCTTCTTGAAGGGAAAGATGTAACTCTGTGAGATGAATTAAGAGAACACAGAGCAGTTTCTCAGAAAGCTTCTTTCCAGTTTTCAGCCGAAGTTATTTCCTTTTTCACTATAGCCCACTATGGACTTCCAAATATCCCTTTGCCAATTCCACAAGAACAGCCTTAGCGAAAGGCTTATTGAAGGGAAAGATGTAACTCTGTGAGATGAATTCACAGAACACAGAGCAGTTTCTCAGAAAGCTTCTTTCCGGTTTTGAACGGAAGATATTTCCATTTTCACCATAGCCCTCTATGGGCTTCCAAATATCCCTTTGCCAATTCCACAAGAACAACCTTAGCGAAAGTCTGCTTGAAGAGAAAAATGTAACTCTGTGAGATGAATTAAGAGAACACAGAGCAGTTTCTCAGAAAGCTTCTTTCCAGTTTTGAACGGAAGATATTTCCTTTTTCACCATAGCCCTCTATATGCTTCCACATATCCCTTTGCCAATTCCACAAGAACTGCCTTAGCGAAAGGCTGCTTGAAGGGAAAGATGTAACTCTGTGAGATGAATTCACAGAACACAGAGTAGTTTCTCAGAAAGCTTCCTTCCAGTTTTGAACGGAAGATATTTCCTTTTTCAACATAGCCCTCTATGGGCTTCCAAATATCCCTTTGCCAATTCCACAAGAACAGCCTTAGCGAAAGGCTGCTTGAAGGGAAACATGTAACTCTGTGGGATGAATTCACAGAACACAGAGCAGTTTCTCAGAAAGCTTCTTTCCAGTTTTGAACGGAAGATATTTCGTTTTTCCCCAAAGCCCTCTATGGGCTCCCAAATATCCCGTTGCCAATTCCACAAGAACAGCCTTAGCGAAAGGCTGCTTGAAGTGAAGCATGTAACTCTGTGAGATGAATTCACAGAACACAGAGCAGTTTCTCAGAAATCTTCTTTCCAGTTTTGAGCGGAAGGTATTTTCTTTTTCACCATAGCCCTCTATGGGCTTCCAAATATCCCTTTGCCAATTCCACAAAACAGCCTTAGCGAAAGGATTCTTGAAGGGAAAGATGTAACTCTGTGAAATGAATTCACAGAACACAGAGCAGTTTCTCAGAAAGCTTTCTACCAGTTTTGAACGGAAGATATTTCCTTTTTCACTGTAGCCCTCTATATGCTTCCAAATATCCCTTTGCCAATTCCACAAGAACAGCCTTAGCGAAAGGATTCTTGAAGGTAAAGGTGTAACTCTGTGAGATGAATTCACAGAACACAGAGCAGTTTCTCAGAAAGATTCCTTCCAGTTTTGAACGGAAGATATTTCCTTTTTCAACATAGCCCTCTATGGGCTTCCAAATATCCCTTTGCCAATTCCACAAGAACAGCCTTAGCGAAAGGCTGCTTGAAGGGAAACATGTAACTCTGTGGGATGAATTCACAGAACACAGAGGAGTTTCTCAGAAAGCTTCTTTCCAGTTTTGAACGGAAGATATTTCCTTTTTCCCCATAGCCCTCTATGGGCTTCCAAATATCCCTTTGCCAATCCCACAAGAACAGCCTTAGCGAAAGGCTTCTTGAAGGGAAACATGTAACTCTGTGAGAGGAATTAACAGAACACAGAGCAGTTTCTCAGAAAGCTTCTTTCCAGTTTTGAACGGAAGATATTTCCTTTTTCCCCATAGCCCTCTATGGGCTTCCAAATATCCCTTTGCCAATTCCACAAGAACAGCCTTAGCGAAAGGCTTCTTGAAGGGAAAGATGTAACTCTGTGAGATGAATTAAGAGAACACAGAGCAGTTTCTCAGAAAGCTTCTTTCCAGTTTTCAGCCTAAGTTATTTCCTTTTTCACCATAGCCCACTATGGGCTTCCAAATATTCCTTTGCCAATTCCACAAGAACAGCCTTAGCGAAAGGCTTATTGAAGGGAAAGATGTAACTCTGTGAGATGAATTCACAGAACACAGAGCAGTTTCTCAGAAAGCTTCTTTCCGGTTTTGAACGGAAGATATTTCCATTTTCACCATAGCCCTCTATGGGCTTCCAAATATCCCTTTGCCATTTCCACAAGAACAACCTTAGCGAAAGTCTGTTTGAAGGGAAAAATGTAACTCTGTGAGATGAATTAACAGAACACAGAGCAGTTTCTCAGAAAGCTTCTTTCCAGTTTTGAACGGAAGATATTTCCTTTTTCCCCATAGCCCTCTATGGGCTTCCAAATATCCCTTTGCCAATTCCACAAGAACAGCCTTAGCGAAAAGCTTCTTGAAGGGAAAGATATAACTCTGTGAGTTGAATTCACAGAACACAGAGCAGTTTCTCAGAAAGCTTCTTTCCAGTTTTGAACGGAAGATATTTCCTTTTTCACCATAGCCCTCTATGGGCTTCCAAATATCCCTTTGCCAATTCCACAAGAACAGCCTTAGCGAAAGGCTGCTTGAAGGGAAACATGTAAGTCTGTGGGATGAATTCACAGAACACAGAGCAGTTTCTCAGAAAGCTTCTTTCCAGTTTTGAACGGAAGATATTTCGTTTTTCCCCAAAGCCTTCTATGGCCTCCCAAATATCCCGTTGCCAATGCCACAAGAACAGCCTTAGCGAAAAGTTGCTTGAAGTGAAGCATGTAACTCTGTGAGATGAATTCACAGAACACAGAGCAGTTTCTCAGAAAGCTTCTTTCCAGTTTTGAACGGAAGATATTTCCTTTTACACTGTAGGCCTCTATGGGCTTCCAAATATCCCTTTGCCAATTCCACAAGAACAGCCTTCGCGAAAGGCTTCTTGAAGGGAAAGATGTAACTCTGTGAGATGAATTCACAGAACACAGAGCAGTTTCTCAGAAAGCTTCTTTCCAGTTTTGAACGGAAGATATTTCCTTTTTCCCATATCCCTCTAAGGGCTTCCAAATATCCCTTTGCCAATTCCTCAAGAACAGCCTTAGAGAAAGGCTTCTTTAAGGGAAAGATGTAACTCTGTGAGATGAATTAAGAGTACACAGAGCAGTTTCTCAGAAAGCTTCTTTCCAGTTTTGAACGGAAGATATTTCCTTTTTTCCCATAGCCCTCTATGGGCTTCCAAATATCCCTTTGCCAATTCCACAAGAACAGCCTTAGCGAAAGGCTTCTTGAAGGGAAAGATGTAACTCTGTGAGAGGAATTAACAGAACACAGAGCAGTTTCTCAGAAAGCTTCTTTCCAGTTTTGAACGGAAGATATTTCCTTTTTCACCATAGCCCTCTATGGGCTTCCAAATATCCCTTTGCCAATTCCTCAAGAACAGCCTTAGCGAAAGGCTTCTTTAAGGGAAAGATGTAACTCTGTGAGATGAATTCACAGAACACAGAGCAGTTTCTCAGAAAGCTTCTTTCCAGTTTTGAACGGAAGATATTTCCTTTTTCACCATAGCCCTCTATGGTCTTCCAAACATCCCTTTGCCAATTCCACAAGAGCAGCCTTAGCGAAAGGCTTCTTGAAGGGAAAGATGTAACTCTGTGAGATGAATTCACAGAACACAGAGCACTTTCTCTGAAAGCTTCTTTCCGGTTTTGAACGGAAGATATTTCCTTTTTCACTGTAGCCCTCTATGGGCTTCCAAATATCCCTTTGCCAATTCCACAAGAACAGCCTTAGCGAAAGGCTTCTTGAAGGGAAAGATGTAACTCTGTGAGATGAATTCACAGAACACAGAGCACTTTCTCAGAAAGCTTCTTTCCAGTTTTGAACGGAAGATATTTCCTTTTCCACTGTAGCCCTCTCTGGGCTTCCAAATATCCCTTTGCCAATTCCACAAGAACAGCCTTAGTGAACGGCTTCTTGAAGGGAAAGATGTAACTCTGTGAGAGGAATTAACAGAACACAGAGCAGTTTCTCAGAAAGCTTCTTTCCAGTTTTGAACGGAAGATATTTCCTTTTTCACCATAGCCCTCTATTGGCTTCCAAATATCCCTTTGCCAATTCCACAAGAACAGCCTTAGCGAAAGGCCTCTTGAAGGGAAAGATGTAACTCTGTGAGATGAATTCACAGAACACAGAGCAGTTTCTCAGAAAGCTTCCTTCCAGTTTTGAACGGAAGATATTTCCTTTTTCACCATAGCCCTCTATGCGCTTCCAAATATCCCTTTGCCAATTCCACAGGAACAGCCTTAGCGAAAGGCTTCTTGAAGAGAAAGATGTAACTCTGTGAGATGAATTCACAGAACACAGAGCAGTTTCTCAGAAAGCTTCTTTCCAGTTTTGAACGGAAGATATTTCCTTTTTCACCCTAGCCCTCTATGGGCTTCCAAATATCCCTTTGCCAATTCCACAGGAACAGCCTTAGCGAAATGCTTCTTGAAGGGAAAGATGTAACTCTGTGAGAGGAATTAAAAGAACACAGAGCAGTTTCTCAGAAAGCTTCTTTCCAGTTTTGAACGGAAGATATTTCCTTTTTCACCATAGCCCTCTATGGGCTTCCAAATATCCCTTTGCCAATTCCACAAGAACAGCCTTAGCGAAAGGCTTCTTGAAGGGAAAGATGTAACTCTGTGAGAGGAATTAACAGAACACAGAGCAGTTTCTCAGAAAGCTTCTTTCCAGTTTTGAACGGAAGATATTTCCTTTTTCACCATAGCCCTCTATGGGCTTCCAAATATCCCTTTGCCAATTCCTCAAGAACAGCCTTAGCGAAAGGCTTCTTTAAGGGAAAGATGTAACTCTGTGAGATGAATTCACAGAACACAGAGCAGTTTCTCAGAAAGCTTCTTTCCAGTTTTGAACGGAAGATATTTCCTTTTTCACCATAGCCCTCTATGGGCTTCCAAATATCCCTTTGCCAATTCCACAAGAACAGCCTTACCGAAAGGCCTATTGAAAGGAAAGATGTAGCTCTGTGAGATGAATTAAGAGAACACAGAGCAGTTTCTCAGAAAGCTTCTTTCCAGTTTTGAACGGAAGATATTTCCTTTTTCACCATAGCCCTCTATGGGCTTCCAAATATCCCTTTGCCAATTCCACAAGAACAGCCTTAGCGAAAGGCTTCTTGAAGGGAAAGATGTAACTCTGTGAGATGAATTCACAGAACACAGAGCAGTTTCTCAGAAAGCTTCTTTCCAGTTTTGAACGGAAGATATTTCCTTTTTCACCATAGCCCTCTATGGGCTTCCAAATATCCCTTTGCCAATTCCACAGGAACAGCCTTAGCGAAAGGCTTCTTGAAGGGAAAGATGTAACTCTGTGAGATGAATTCACAGAACACAGAGCACTTTTTCTGAAAGCTTCTTTCCGGTTTTGAACGGAAGATATTTCCTTTTTCACTGTAGCCCTCTATGGGCTTCCAAATATCCCTTTGCCAATTCCACAAGAACAGCCTTAGCGAAAGGCTTCTTGAAGGGAAAGATGTAACTCTGTGAGAGGAATTTAGAGAACCAGAGCAGTTCCCCAGAAAGCTTCTTTCCAGTTTTGAATGGAAGATATTTCATTTTTCACCATAGCCCAATATGGGCTTCCAAATATCCCTTTGCCAATTCCACAAGAACAGCCTTAGCGAAAGGCTTCTTGAAGGGAAAGATGTAACTCTGTGAGATGAATTCACAGAACACAGAGCAGTTTCTCAGAAAGCTTCTTTCCTGTTTTGAACGGAAGATATTTCCTATTTCCCCATAGCGCTCTATGGGCTCCCAAAAATGCCTTTCCCAATTCCACAAGAACAGGCTTAGCGAAAGGCTTCCTGAAGGGAAAGGTGTAACTCTGTGAGACGAATTAACAGAACACAGAGCAGTTTCTCAGAAAGCTTCTTTCCAGTTTTGAACGGAAGATATTTCCTTTTCCACTGTAGCCCTCTATGGGCTTCCAAATATCCCTTTGCCAATTCCACAAGAACAGCCTTAGCGAAAGGCTTCTTGAAGGGAAAGATGTAACTCTGTGAGAGGAATTAACAGAACACAGAGCAGTTTCTCAGAAAGCTTCTTTCCAGTTTTGAACGGAAGATATTTCCTTTTTCACCATTGCCCTCTATTGGCTTCCAAATATCCCTTTGCCAATTCCACAAGAACAGCCTTAGCGAAAGGCCTCTTGAAGGGAAAGATGTAACTCTTTGAGATGAATTCACAGAACACAGAGCAGTTTCTCAGAAAGCTTCTTTCCAGTTTTGAACGGAAGATATTTCCTTTTTCCCCATAGCCCTCTATATGCTTCCAAATATCCCTTTGCCAATTCCACAAGAACAGCCTTAGCGAAAGGCTGCTTGAAGGGAAAGATGTAACTCTGTGAGATGAATTCACAGAACACAGAGCAGTTTCTCTGAAAGCTTCCTTCCAGTTTTGAACGGAAGATATTTCCTTTTTCAACATAGCACTCTATGGGCTTCCAAATATCCCTTTGCCAATTCCAGAAGAACAGCCTTAGCGAAAGGCTGCTTGAAGGGAAACATGTAACTCTGTGGGATGAATTCACAGAACACAGAGCAGTTTCTCCGAAAGCTTCTTTCCAGTTTTGAACGGAAGATATTTCCTTTTTCCCCATAGCCCTCTATGGGCTTCCAAATATCCCTTTGCCAATTCCACAAGAACAGCCTTAGCGAAAAGCTTCTTGAAGGGAAAGATATAACTCTGTGAGATGAATTCACAGAACACAGAGCAGTTTCTCAGAAAGCTTCTTTCCAGTTTTGAACGGAAGATATTTATTTTTTCACCATAGCCCTCTATGGGCTTCCAAATATCCCTTTGCCAATTCCACAAGAACAGCCTTAGCGAAAGGCTTCTTGAAGGGAAAGATGTAACTCTGTGAGATGAATTAAGAGAACACAGAGCAGTTTCTCAGAAAGCTTCTTTCCAGTTTTCAGCCGAAGTTATTTCCTTTTTCACTATAGCCCACTATGGACTTCCAAATATCCCTTTGCCAATTCCACAAGAACAGCCTTAGCGAAAGGCTTATTGAAGGGAAAGATGTAACTCTGTGAGATGAATTCACAGAACACAGAGCAGTTTCTCAGAAAGCTTCTTTCCGGTTTTGAACGGAAGATATTTCCATTTTCACCATAGCCCTCTATGGGCTTCCAAATATCCCTTTGCCAATTCCACAAGAACAACCTTAGCGAAAGTCTGCTTGAAGAGAAAAATGTAACTCTGTGAGATGAATTAAGAGAACACAGAGCAGTTTCTCAGAAAGCTTCTTTCCAGTTTTGAACGGAAGATATTTCCTTTTTCACCATAGCCCTCTATATGCTTCCACATATCCCTTTGCCAATTCCACAAGAACTGCCTTAGCGAAAGGCTGCTTGAAGGGAAAGATGTAACTCTGTGAGATGAATTCACAGAACACAGAGTAGTTTCTCAGAAAGCTTCCTTCCAGTTTTGAACGGAAGATATTTCCTTTTTCAACATAGCCCTCTATGGGCTTCCAAATATCCCTTTGCCAATTCCACAAGAACAGCCTTAGCGAAAGGCTGCTTGAAGGGAAACATGTAACTCTGTGGGATGAATTCACAGAACACAGAGCAGTTTCTCAGAAAGCTTCTTTCCAGTTTTGAACGGAAGATATTTCGTTTTTCCCCAAAGCCCTCTATGGGCTCCCAAATATCCCGTTGCCAATTCCACAAGAACAGCCTTAGCGAAAGGCTGCTTGAAGTGAAGCATGTAACTCTGTGAGATGAATTCACAGAACACAGAGCAGTTTCTCAGAAATCTTCTTTCCAGTTTTGAGCGGAAGGTATTTCCTTTTTCACCATAGCCCTCTATGGGCTTCCAAATATCCCTTTGCCAATTCCACAAAACAGCCTTAGCGAAAGGATTCTTGAAGGGAAAGATGTAACTCTGTGAGATGAATTCACAGAACACAGAGCAGTTTCTCAGAAAGCTTTCTACCAGTTTTGAACGGAAGATATTTCCTTTTTCACTGTAGCCCTCTATATGCTTCCAAATATCCCTTTGCCAATTCCACAAGAACAGCCTTAGCGAAAGGATTCTTGAAGGTAAAGGTGTAACTCTCTGAGATGAATTCACAGAACACAGAGCAGTTTCTCAGAAAGATTCCTTCCAGTTTTGAACGGAAGATATTTCCTTTTTCAACATAGCCCTCTATGGGCTTCCAAATATCCCTTTGCCAATTCCACAAGAACAGCCTTAGCGAAAGGCTGCTTGAAGGGAAACATGTAACTCTGTGGGATGAATTCACAGAACACAGAGGAGTTTCTCAGAAAGCTTCTTTCCAGTTTTGAACGGAAGATATTTCCTTTTTCCCCATAGCCCTCTATGGGCTTCCAAATATCCCTTTGCCAATCCCACAAGAACAGCCTTAGCGAAAGGCTTCTTGAAGGGAAACATGTAACTCTGTGAGAGGAATTAACAGAACACAGAGCAGTTTCTCAGAAAGCTTCTTTCCAGTTTTGAACGGAAGATATTTCCTTTTTCCCCATAGCCCTCTATGGGCTTCCAAATATCCCTTTGCCAATTCCACAAGAACAGCCTTAGCGAAAGGCTTCTTGAAGGGAAAGATTTAACTCTGTGAGATGAATTAAGAGAACACAGAGCAGTTTCTCAGAAAGCTTCTTTCCAGTTTTCAGCCTAAGTTATTTCCTTTTTCACCATAGCCCACTATGGGCTTCCAAATATCCCTTTGCCAATTCCACAAGAACAGCCTTAGCGAAAGGCTTATTGAAGGGAAAGATGTAACTCTGTGAGATGAATTCACAGAACACAGAGCAGTTTCTCAGAAAGCTTCTTTCCGGTTTTGAACGGAAGATATTTCCATTTTCACCATAGCCCTCTATGGGCTTCCAAAAATCCCTTTGCCATTTCCACAAGAACAACCTTAGCGAAAGTCTGTTTGAAGGGAAAAATGTAACTCTGTGAGATGAATTAACAGAACACAGAGCAGTTTCTCAGAAAGCTTCTTTCCAGTTTTGAACGGAAGATATTTCCTTTTTCCCCATAGCCCTCTATGGGCTTCCAAATATCCCTTTGCCAATTCCACAAGAACAGCCTTAGCGAAAAGCTTCTTGAAGGGAAAGATATAACTCTGTGAGTTGAATTCACAGAACACAGAGCAGTTTCTCAGAAAGCTTCTTTAGAGTTTTGAACGGAAGATATTTCCTTTTTCACCATAGCCCTCTATGGGCTTCCAAATATCCCTTTGCCAATTCCACAAGAACAGCCTTAGCGAAAGGCTGCTTGAAGGGAAACATGTAAGTCTGTGGGATGAATTCACAGAACACAGAGCAGTTTCTCAGAAAGCTTCTTTCCAGTTTTGAACGGAAGATATTTCGTTTTTCCCCAAAGCCTTCTATGGCCTCCCAAATATCCCGTTGCCAATGCCACAAGAACAGCCTTAGCGAAAAGTTGCTTGAAGTGAAGCATGTAACTCTGTGAGATGAATTCACAGAACACAGAGCAGTTTCTCAGAAAGCTTCTTTCCAGTTTTGAACGGAAGATATTTCCTTTTACACTGTAGGCCACTATGGGCTTCCAAATATCCCTTTGCCAATTCCACAAGAACAGCCTTCGCGAAAGGCTTCTTGAAGGGAAAGATGTAACTCTGTGAGATGAATTCACAGAACACAGAGCAGTTTCTCAGAAAGCTTCTTTCCAGTTTTGAACGGAAGATATTTCCTTTTTCCCATATCCCTCTAAGGGCTTCCAAATATCCCTTTGCCAATTCCTCAAGAACAGCCTTAGAGAAAGGCTTCTTTAAGGGAAAGATGTAACTCTGTGAGATGAATTAAGAGTACACAGAGCAGTTTCTCAGAAAGCTTCTTTCCAGTTTTGAACGGAAGATATTTCCTTTTTCCCCATAGCCCTCTATGGGCTTCCAAATATCCCTTTGCCAATTCCACAAGAACAGCCTTAGCGAAAGGCTTCTTGAAGGGAAAGATGTAACTCTGTGAGAGGAATTAACAGAACACAGAGCAGTTTCTCAGAAAGCTTCTTTCCAGTTTTGAACGGAAGATATTTCCTTTTTCACCATAGCCCTCTATGGGCTTCCAAATATCCCTTTGCCAATTCCTCAAGAACAGCCTTAGCGAAAGGCTTCTTTAAGGGAAAGATGTAACTCTGTGAGATGAATTCACAGAACACAGAGCAGTTTCTCAGAAAGCTTCTTTCCAGTTTTGAACGGAAGATATTTCCTTTTTCACCATAGCCCTCTATGGTCTTCCAAACATCCCTTTGCCAATTCCACAAGAGCAGCCTTAGCGAAAGGCTTCTTGAAGGGAAAGATGTAACTCTGTGAGATGAATTCACAGAACACAGAGCACTTTCTCTGAAAGCTTCTTTCCGGTTTTGAACGGAAGATATTTCCTTTTTCACTGTAGCCCACTATGGGCTTCCAAATATCCCTTTGCCAATTCCACAAGAACAGCCTTAGCGAAAGGCTTCTTGAAGGGAAAGATGTAACTCTGTGAGATGAATTCACAGAACACAGAGCACTTTCTCAGAAAGCTTCTTTCCAGTTTTGAACGGAAGATATTTCCTTTTCCACTGTAGCCCTCTCTGGGCTTCCAAATATCCCTTTGCCAATTCCACAAGAACAGCCTTAGTGAACGGCTTCTTGAAGGGAAAGATGTAACTCTGTGAGAGGAATTAACAGAACACAGAGCAGTTTCTCAGAAAGCTTCTTTCCAGTTTTGAACGGAAGATATTTCCTTTTTCACCATTGCCCTCTATTGGCTTCCAAATATCCCTTTGCCAATTCCACAAGAACAGCCTTAGCGAAAGGCCTCTTGAAGGGAAAGATGTAACTCTGTGAGATGAATTCACAGAACACAGAGCAGTTTCTCAGAAAGCTTCCTTCCAGTTTTGAACGGAAGATATTTCCTTTTTCACCATAGCCCTCTATGCGCTTCCAAATATCCCTTTGCCAATTCCACAGGAACAGCCTTAGCGAAAGGCTTCTTGAGGAGAAAGATGTAACTCTGTGAGATGAATTCACAGAACACAGAGCAGTTTCTCAGAAAGCTTCTTTCCAGTTTTGAACGGAAGATATTTCCTTTTTCACCCTAGCCCTCTATGGGCTTCCAAATATCCCTTTGCCAATTCCACAGGAACAGCCTTAGCGAAATGCTTCTTGAAGGGAAAGATGTAACTCTGTGAGAGGAATTAAAAGAACACAGAGCAGTTTCTCAGAAAGCTTCTTTCCAGTTTTGAACGGAAGATATTTCCTTTTTCACCATAGCCCTCTATGGGCTTCCAAATATCCCTTTGCCAATTCCACAAGAACAGCCTTAGCGAAAGGCTTCTTGAAGGGAAAGATGTAACTCTGTGAGAGGAATTAACAGAACACAGAGCAGTTTCTCAGAAAGCTTCTTTCCAGTTTTGAACGGAAGATATTTCCTTTTTCACCATAGCCCTCTATGGGCTTCCAAATATCCCTTTGCCAATTCCTCAAGAACAGCCTTAGCGAAAGGCTTCTTTAAGGGAAAGATGTAACTCTGTGAGATGAATTCACAGAACACAGAGCAGTTTCTCAGAAAGCTTCTTTCCAGTTTTGAACGGAAGATATTTCCTTTTTCACCATAGCCCTCTATGGGCTTCCAAATATCCCTTTGCTAATTCCACAAGAACAGCCTTACCGAAAGGCCTATTGAAAGGAAAGATGTAGCTCTGTGAGATGAATTAAGAGAACACAGAGCAGTTTCTCAGAAAGCTTCTTTCCAGTTTTGAACGGAAGATATTTCCTTTTTCACCATAGCCCTCTATGGGCTTCCAAATATCCCTTTGCCAATTCCACAAGAACAGCCTTAGCGAAAGGCTTCTTGAAGGGAAAGATGTAACTCTGTGAGATGAATTCACAGAACACAGAGCAGTTTCTCAGAAAGCTTCTTTCCAGTTTTGAACGGAAGATATTTCCTTTTTCACCATAGCCCTCTATGGGCTTCCAAATATCCCTTTGCCAATTCCACAGGAACAGCCTTAGCGAAAGGCTTCTTGAAGGGAAAGATGTAACTCTGTGAGATGAATTCACAGAACACAGAGCACTTTTTCTGAAAGCTTCTTTCCGGTTTTGAACGGAAGATATTTCCTTTTTCACTGTAGCCCTCTATGGGCTTCCAAATATCCCTTTGCCAATTCCACAAGAACAGCCTTAGCGAAAGGCTTCTTGAAGGGAAAGATGTAACTCTGTGAGAGGAATTTAGAGAACCAGAGCAGTTCCCCAGAAAGCTTCTTTCCAGTTTTGAACGGAAAATATTTCATTTTTCACCATAGCCCAATATGGGCTTCCAAATATCCCTTTGCCAATTCCACAAGAACAGCCTTAGCGAAAGGCTTCTTGAAGGGAAAGATGTAACTCTGTGAGATGAATTCACAGAACACAGATCAGTTTCTCAGAAAGCTTCTTTCCTGTTTTGAACGGAAGATATTTCCTATTTCCCCATAGCGCTCTATGGGCTCCCAAAAATGCCTTTCCCAATTCCACAAGAACAGGCTTAGCGAAAGGCTTCCTGAAGGGAATGGTGTAACTCTGTGAGACGAATTAACAGAACACAGAGCAGTTTCTCAGAAAGCTTCTTTCCAGTTTTGAACGGAAGATATTTCCTTTTCCACTGTAGCCCTCTATGGGCTTCCAAATATCCCTTTGCCAATTCCACAAGAACAGCCTTAGCGAAAGGCTTCTTGAAGGGAAAGATGTAACTCTGTGAGAGGAATTAACAGAACACAGAGCAGTTTCTCAGAAAGCTTCTTTCCAGTTTTGAACGGAAGATATTTCCTTTTTCACCATTGCCCTCTATTGGCTTCCAAATATCCCTTTGCCAATTCCACAAGAACAGCCTTAGCGAAAGGCCTCTTGAAGGGAAAGATGTAACTCTTTGAGATGAATTCACAGAACACAGAGCAGTTTCTCAGAAAGCTTCTTTCCAGTTTTGAACGGAAGATATTTCCTTTTTCACCATAGCCCTCTATGGGCTTCCAAATATCCCTTTGCCAATTCCACAAGAACAGCCTTAGCGAATGGCTTGTTGAAGGGAAAGATGTAACTCTGTGAGATGAATTCACAGAACACAGAGCAGTTTCTCAGAAAGCTTCTTTCCAGTTTTGAACGGAAGATATTTCCTTTTTCACCATAGCCCTCTATGGGCTTCCAAATATCCCTTTGCCAATTCCACAAGAACAGCCTTAGGGAAAGACTTCTTGAAGGTAAAGATGTAACTCTGTGAGATGAATCCACAGAACACAGAGCAGTTTCTCAGAAAGCTTCTTTCCAGTTTTGAACGGAAGATATTTCCTTTTTCACTGTAGCCCTCTATGGGCTTCCAAATATCCCTTTGCCAATTCCACAAGAACAGCCTTAGCGAAAGGCTTCTTGAAGGGAAAGATGTAACTCTGTGAGAGGAATTCACAGAACACAGAGCAGTTTCTCAGAAAGCTTCTTTCCAGTTTTGAACGGAAGATATTTCCTTTTTCACCATAGCCCTCTATGTGCTTCCAAATATCCCTTTGCCAATTCCACAAGAACAGGCTTAGCGAAAGGCTTCTTGAAGGGAAAGATGTAACTCTGTGAGAGGAATTAACAGAACCAGAGCAGTTTCTCAGAAAGCTTGTTTCCAGTTTTGAACGGAAGATATTTCCTTTTTCACCATAGCCCTCTATGGGCTTCCAAATATCCCTTTGCCAATTCCACAAGAACAGCCTTAGCGAATGGCTTGTTGAAGGGAAAGATGTAACTCTGTGAGATGAATTCACAGAACACAGAGCAGTTTCTCAGAAAGCTTCTTTCCAGTTTTGAACGGAAGATATTTCCTTTTTCACCATAGCCCTCTATGGGCTTCCAAATATCCCTTTGCCAATTCCACAAGAACAGCCTTAGCGAAAGGCTTCTTGAAGGGAAAGATGTAACTCTGTGAGATGAATCCACAGAACACAGAGCAGTTTCTCAGAAAGCTTCTTTCCAGTTTTGAACGGAAGATATTTCCTTTTTCACTGTAGCCCTCTATGGGCTTTCAAATATCCCTTTGCCAATTCCACAAGAACAGCCTTAGCGAAAGGCTTCTTGAAGGGAAAGATGTAACTCTGTGAGATGAATTAAGAGTACACAGAGCAGTTTCTCAGAAAGCTTCTTCCAGTTTTCAGCGGAAGATATTTCCTTTTTCACCATAGCCCACTATGGACTTCCAAATATCCCTTTGCCAATTCCACAAGAACAGCCTTAGCGAAAGGCTTCTTGAAGGGAAAGATGTAACTCTGTGTGTTGAATTCACAGAACAGAGAGCAGTTTCTCAGAAAGCTTCTTTCCAGTTTTGAACGGAAGATATTTCCTTTTTCCCCATAGCCCTCTATGGGCTTCCAAATATCCCTTTGCCAATTCCACAAGAACAGCCTTAGCGAAAGGCTTCTTGAAGGGAAAGATGTAACTCTGTGAGATGAATTCACAGAACACAGAGCAGTTTCTCAGAAAGCTTCTTTCCAGTTTTGAACGGAAGATATTTCCTTTTTCACCATAGCCCTCTATGGGCTTCCAAATATCCCTTTGCCAATTCCACAAGAACAGCCTTAGCGAAAGGCTTCTTGAAGGGAAAGATGTAACTCTGTGAGATGAATTCACAGAACACAGAGCAGTTTCTCAGAAAGCTTCTTTCCAGTTTTGAACGGAAGATATAGCCTTTTTCACCATAGCCTTCTATGCGCTTCCAAATATCCCTTTGCCAATACCACAGGAACAGCATTAGCAAAAGGCTTCTTGAAGAGAAAGATGTAACTCTGTGAGATGAATTCACAGAACACAGAGCAGTTTCCCAGAAAGCTTCTTTCCAGTTTTGAACGGAAGATATTTCCTTTTTCACTGTAGCCCTCTATGGGCTTCCAAATATCCCTTTGCCAATTCCACAGGAACAGCCTTAGCGAAATTCTTCTTGAAGGGAAAGATGTAACTCTGTGAGATGAATTCACAGAACACAGAGCAGTTTCTCAGAAAGCTTCTTTCCAGTTTTGAACGGAAGATATTTCCTTTTTCACCATAGCCCTCTATGGGCTTCCAAATATCCCTTTGCCAATTCCACAAGAACAGCCTTAGCAAAAGGCTTCTTGAAGGGAAAGATGTAACTCTGTGAGATGAATTCACAGAACACAGAGCAGTTTCTCAGAAAGCTTCTTTCCAGTTTTGAACGGATGATATTTCCTTTTTCACCATAGCCCTCTATGGGCTTCCAAATATCCCTTTGCCAATTCCACAAGAACAGCCTTAGCGAAAGGCTTCTTGAAGTGAAAGATGTAACTCTGTGAGATGAATTCACAGAACACAGAGCACTTTCTCTGAAAGCTTCTTTCCGGTTTTGAACGGAAGATATTTCCTTTTTCACCATAGCCCTCTATGGGCTTCCAAATATCCCTTTGCCAATTCCACAAGAACAGCCTTAGCGAAAGGCCTCTTGAAAGGAAAGATGCAATTCTGTGAGATGAATTAACAGAACACAGAGCAGTTTCTCAGAAAGCTTCTTTCCAGTTTTGAACGGAAGATATTTTCTTTTTCACTGTAGCCCTCTATGGGCTTCCAAATATCCCTTTGCCAATTCCAAAAGAACCGCCTTAGCGAAATGTTTCTTGAAGGGAAAGATGTAACTCTGTGGGAGGAATTAACAGAACACAGAGCAGTTTCTCAGAAAGCTTCTTTCCAGTTTTGAACGGAAGATAATTCCTATTTCCCCATAGCGCTCTATGGGCTTCCAAATATGCCTTTGCCAATTCCACAAGAACAGGCTTAGCGAAAGGCTTCCTGAAGGAAAAGATGTAACTCTGTGAGACGAATTAACAGAACACAGAGCAGTTTCTCAGAAAGCTTCTTTCCAGTTTTGAACGGAAGATATTTCCTTTTTCCCCATAACCCTCTATGGGCTTCCAAATATCCCTTTGCCAATTCCACAAGAACAGCCTTAGCGAAAAGCTGCTTGAAGGGAAAGATGTAACTCTGTGAGATGAATTCACAGAACACAAAGCAGTTTCTCAGAAAGCTTCTTTCCAGTTTTGAACGGAAGATATTTCCTTTTTCAACATAGCCCTCTATGGGCTTCCAAATATCCCTTTGCCAATTCCACAAGAACAGCCTTAGCGAAAGGCTTCTTGAAGGGAAAGATGTAACTCTGTGAGATGAATTCACAGAACACAGAGCAGTTTCTCAGAAAGCTTCTTTCCAGTTTTGAACGGAAGATATTTCCTTTTTCACCATAGCCCTCTATGGGCTTCCAAATATCCCTTTGCCAATTCCACAAGAACAGCCTTAGCGAAAGGCTTCTTGAAGGGAAAGATGTAACTCTGTGAGATGAATTCACAGAACACAGAGCAGTTTCTCAGAAAGCTTCTTTCCAGTTTTGAACGGAAGATATAGCCTTTTTCACCATAGCCCTCTATGCGCTTCCAAATATCCCTTTGCCAATTCCACAGGAACAGCCTTAGCAAAAGGCTTCTTGAAGAGAAAGATGTAACTCTGTGAGATGAATTCACAGAACACAGAGCAGTTTCCCAGAAAGCTTCTTTCCAGTTTTGAACGGAAGATATTTCCTTTTTCACTGTAGCCCTCTATGGGCTTCCAAATATCCCTTTGCCAATTCCACAGGAACAGCCTTAGCGAAATTCTTCTTGAAGGGAAAGATGTAACTCTGTGAGAGGAATTAAAAGAACACAGAGCAGTTTCTCAGAAAGCTTCTTTCCAGTTTTGAACGGAAGATATTTCCATTTTCACCATAGCCCTCTATGCGCTTCCAAATATCCCTTTGCCAATTCCACAAGAACAGCCTTAGCGAAAGGCTTCTTGAAGGGAAAGATGTAACTCTGTGAGAGGAATTAACAGAACACAGAGCAGTTTCTCAGAAAGCTTCTTTCCAGTTTTGAACGGAAGATATTTCCTTTTTCACCATAGCCCTCTATGGGCTTCCAAATATCCCTTTGCCAATTCCTCAAGAACAGCCTTAGCGAAAGGCTTCTTGAAGGGAAAGATGTAACTCTGTGAGATGAATTCACAGAACACAGAGCAGTTTCTCAGAAAGCTTCTTTCCAGTTTTGACCGGAAGATATTTCCTTTTTCACCATAGCCCTCTATGGGCTTCCAAATATCCCTTTGCCAATTCCACAAGAACAGCCTTACCGAAAGGCCTATTGAAGGAAAGATGTAGCTCTGTGAGATGAATTCACAGAACACAGAGCAGTTTCTCAGAAAGCTTCTTTCCAGTTTTGAACGGAAGATATTTCCTTTTTCACCATAGCCCTCTATGGGCTTCCAAATATCCCTTTGCCAATTCCACAAGAACAGCCTTAGCGAAAGGCTTCTTGAAGGGAAAGATGTAACTCTGTGAGATGAATTCACAGAACACAGAGCAGTTTCTCAGAAAGCTTCTTTCCAGTTTTGAACGGAAGATATTTCCTTTTTCACCATGGCCCTCTATGGGCTTCCAAATATCCCTTTGCCAATTCCACAAGAACAGCCTTAGCGAAAGGCTTCTTGAAGGGAAAGATGTAACTCTGTGAGATGAATTCACAGAACACAGAGCACTTTCTCTGAAAGCTTCTTTCCGGTTTTGAACGGAAGTTATTTCCTTTTTCACTGTAGCCCTCTATGGGCTTCCAAATATCCCTTTGACAATTCCACAAGAACAGCCTTAGCGAAAGGCTTCTTGAAGTGAAAGATGTAACTCTGTGAGAGGAATTAACAGAACCAGAGCAGTTTCCCAGAAAGCTTCTTTCCAGTTTTGAACGGAAGATATTTCATTTTTCACCATAGCCCTCTATGGGCTTCCAAATATCCCTTTGCCAATTCTACAAGAAAAGCCTTAGGAAAGGCCTCTTGAAAGGAAAGATGTAACTCAGTGAGATGAATTCACAGAACACAGAGCAGTTTCTCAGAAGGTTCTTTCCAGTTTTGAACGGAAGATATTTCCTTCTTCACTGTAGCCCTCTATGGGCTTCCAAATATCCCTTTGCCAATTCCACAAGAACAGCCTTAGCGAAATGCTTCTTGAAGGGAAAGATGTAACTCTGTGAGAGGAATTAACAGAACACAGAGCAGTTTCTCAGAAAGCTTCTTTCCAGTTTTGAACGGAAGATATTTCCTTTTTCACCATAGCCCACTATGGGCTTCCAAATATCCCTTTGCCAATTCCACAAGAACAGCCTTAGCGAAAGGCCTCTTGAAGGGAAAGATGTAACTCTGTGAGATGAATTCACAGAACACAGAGCAGTTTCTCAGAAAGCTTCTTTCCAGTTTTGAACGGAAGATATTTCCTTTTTCACCATAGCCCTCTATGGGCTTCCAAATATCCCTTTGCCAATTCCACAAGAACAGCCTTAGCGAAAGGCTTCTTGAAGGGAAAGATGTAACTCTGTGAGATGAATTCACAGAACACAGAGCAGTTTCTCAGAAAGCTTCCTTCCAGTTTTGAACGGAAGATATTTCCTTTTTCACCATAGCCCTCTATGGGCTTCCAAATATCCCTTTGCCAATTCCTCAAGAACAGCCTTAGCGAAAGGCTTCTTGAAGGGAAAGATGTAACTCTGTGAGATGAATTCACAGAACACAGAGCAGTTTCTCAGAAAGCTTCTTTCCAGTTTTGAACGGAAGATATTTCCTTTTTCACCATAGCCCTCTATGGGCTTCCAAATATCCCTTTGCCAATTCCACAAGAACAGCCTTACCGAAAGGCCTATTGAAAGGAAAGATGTAGCTCTGTGAGATGAATTCACAGAACACAGAGCAGTTTCTCAGAAAGCTTCTTTCCAGTTTTGAACGGAAGATATTTCCTTTTTCACCATAGCCCTCTATGGGCTTCCAAATATCCCTTTGCCAATTCCACAAGAACAGCCTTAGCAAAAGGCTTCTTGAAGGGAAAGATGTAACTCTGTGAGATGAATTCACAGAACACAGAGCAGTTTCTCAGAAAGCTTCTTTCCAGTTTTGAACGGAAGATATTTCCTTTTTCACCATAGCCCTCTATGGGCTTCCAAATATCCCTTTGCCAATTCCACAAGAACAGCCTTAGCGAAAGGCTTCTTGAAGGGAAAGATGTAACTCTGTGAGATGAATTCACAGAACACAGAGCACTTTCTCTGAAAGCTTCTTTCCGGTTTTGAACGGAAGATATTTCCTTTTTCACCATAGCCCTCTATGGGCTTCCAAATATCCCTTTGCCAATTCCACAAGAACAGCCTTAGCGAAAGGCCTCTTGAAAGGAAAGATGCAATTCTGTGAGATGAATTCACAGAACACAGAGCAGTTTCTCAGAAAGCTTCTTTCCAGTTTTGAACGGAAGATATTTCCTATTTCCCCATAGGGCTCTATGGGCTTCCAAATATGCCTTTGCCAATTCCACAAGAACAGGCTTAGCGAAAGGCTTCCTGAAGGGAAAGATGTAACTCTGTGAGACGAATTAACAGAACACAGAGCAGTTTCTCAGAAAGCTTCTTTCCAGTTTTGAACGGAAGATATTTCCTTTTTCCCCATAGCCCTCTATGGGCTTCCAAATATCCCTTTGCGAATTCCACAAGAACAGCCTTAGCGAAAAGCTGCTTGAAGGGAAAGATGTAACTCTGTGAGATGAATTCACAGAACACAAAGCAGTTTCTCAGAAAGCTTCTTTCCAGTTTTGAACGGAAGATATTTCCTTTTTCACCATAGCCCTCTATGGGCTTCCAAATATCCCTTTGCCAATTCCACAAGAACAGCCTTAGCGAAAGGCTTCTTGAAGGGAAAGATGTAACTCTGTGATATGAATTCACAGAACACAGAGCAGTTTCTCAGAAAGCTTCTTTCCAGTTTTGAACGGAAGATATTGCCTTTTTCACCATAGCCCTCTATGCGCTTCCAAATATCCCTTTGCCAATTCCACAGGAACAGCCTTAGCGAAAGGCTTCTTGAAGAGAAAGATGTAACTCTGTGAGATGAATTCACAGAACACAGAGCAGTTTCCCAGAAAGCTTCTTTCCAGTTTTGAACGGAAGATATTTAATTTTTCACTGTAGCCCTCTATGGGCTTCCAAATATACCTTTGCCAATTCCACAGGAACAGCCTTAGCGAAATTCTTCTTGAAGGGAAAGATGTAACTCTGTGAGAGGAATTAAAAGAACACAGAGCAGTTTCTCAGAAAGCTTCTTTCCAGTTTTGAACGGAAGATATTTCCATTTTCACCATAGCCCTCTATGGGCTTCCAAATCTCCCTTTGCCAATTCCACAAGAACAGCCTTAGCGAAAGGCTTCTTGAAGGGAAAGATGTAACTCTGTGAGAGGAATTAACAGAACACAGAGCAGTTTCTCAGAAAGCTTCTTTCCAGTTTTGAACGGAAGATATTTCCTTTTTCACTGTAGCCCTCTATGGGCTTCCAAATATCCCTTTGCCAATTCCACAAGAACAGCCTTAGCGAAAGGCCTATTGAAAGGAAAGATGTAACTCTGTGAGATGAATTCACACAACACAGAGCAGTTTCTCAGAAAGATTCTTTCCAGCTTTGAACGGAAGATATTTCCTTTTTCCCCGTAGCTCTCTTTGGGCTTCCAAATATCCCTTGGCCAATTCCACAAGAACAGCCTTAGCGAAAGGCTGCTTGAAGAGAAAGATGTAACTCAGTGAGATGAATTCACAGAACACAGAGCAGTTTCTCAGAAAGCTTCTTTCCAGTTTTGAACGGAAGATATTTTCTTTTTCACCATAGCCCTCTATGGGCTTCCAAATATCCCTTTGCCAATTCCACAAGAACAGCCTTAGCGAAAGGCTGCTTGAAGCGAAAGATGTAACCCTGTGAGATGAATTCACAGAACACAGAGCAGTTTCTCAGAAAGCTTCTTTCCAGTTTTTAACGGAAGATATTTCCTTTTTCACTGTAGCCCTCTATGGGCTTCCAAATATCCCTTTGCCAATTCCGCAAGAACAGCCTTAGCGAAAGGCTTCTTGAAGCGAAAGATGTAACTCTGTGATATGAATTCACAGAACACAGAGCAGTTTCTCAGAAAGCTTCTTTCCAGTTTTGAACGGAAGATATTTCCTTTTTCCCCATAGCCCTCTATAGGCTTCAAAATATCCTTTTGCCAATTCCACAAGAACAGCCTTAGCGAAAGGCTTCTTGAAGGGAAAGATGTAACTCTGTGAGATGAATTAAGAGAACACAGAGCACTTTCTCAGAAAGCTTCTTTCCAGTTTTCAGCGGAAGATATTTCCTTTTTCACCATAGCCCACTATGGTCTTCCAAACATCCCTTTGCCAATTCCACAAGAACAGCCTTAGCGAAAGGCTTCTTGAAGGGAAAGATGTAACTCTGTGAGATGAATTCATAGAACACAGAGCAGTTTCTCAGAAATTTTTTTCCAGTTTTGAACGGAAGATATTTCCTTTTTCACCATAGCCCTCTATGGGCTTCCAAATATCCCTTTGCCAATTCCACAAGAACAGCCTTAGCGAAAGGCTGCTTGAAGGGAAACATGTAACCCTGTGAGATGAATTCACAGAACACAGAGCAGTTTCTCAGAAAGCTTCTTTCCAGTTTTGAACGGAAGATATTTCCTTTATCACCATAGCCCTCTATGGGCTTCCAAATATTCCTTTGCCAATTCCACAAGAACAGCCTTAGCGAAAGGCTTCTTGAAGGGAAAGATGTAACTCTGTGAGATGAGCTAACAGACCACAGAGCAGTTTCTCAGAAAGCTTCTTTCCAGTTTTGAACCGAAGATATTTCCTTTTTCACCATAGCCCTCTACGGGCTTCCAAATATGCCTTTGCCAATTCCACAAGAACAGGCTTAGCGAAAGGCTTCTTGAAGGGAAAGATGTAACTCTGTGAGACGAATTAACAGAACACAGAGCAGTTTCTCAGAAAGCTTCTTTCCAGTTTTGAACGGAAGATATTTCCTTTTTCCCCATAGCCCTCTATGGGCTTCCAAATATCCCTTTGCCAATTCCACAAGAACAGCCTTAGCGAAAAGCTTCTTGAAGGGAAAGATGTAACTCTGTGAGATGAATTCACAGAACACAGAGCAGTTTCTCAGAAAGCTTCTTTCCAGTTTTGAACGGAAGATATTTCCTTTTTCCCCATAGCCCTCTATGGGATTCCAAATATCCCTTTGCCAATTCCACAAGAACAGCCTTAGCGAAAGGCTGCTTGAAGGGAAAGATGTAACTCTGTGAGATGAATTCACAGAACACAGAGCAGTTTCTCAGAAAGCTTCTTTCCAGTTTTCAACGGAAGATATTTCCGTTTTCACCAGAGCCCTCTATGGGCTTCCAAATATCCCTCTGACAATTCCACAAGAACAGCCTTAGCGAAAGGCGTCTTGAAGGGAAAGATGTAACTCTGTGAGATGAATTCACAGAACACAGAGCACTTTCTCAGAAAGCTTCTTTCCAGTTTTGAACGGAAGATATTTCCTTTTCCACTGTAGCCCTCTATGGGCTTCCAAATATCCCTTTGCCAATTCCACAAGAACAGCCTTAGCGAAAGGCTTCTTGAAGGGAAAGATGTAACTCTCTGAGAGGAATTAACAGAACACAGAGCAGTTTCTCAGAAAGCTTCTTTCCAGGTTTGAACGGAAGACATTTCCTTTTTCACTGTAGCCCTTTATGGGCTTCCAAATATCCCTTTGCCAATTCCACAAGAACAGCCTTAGCGAAAGGCCTATTGAAAGGAAAGATGTAACTCTGTGAGATGAATTCACAGAACACAGAGCAGTTTCTCAGAAAGCTTCTTTCCAGTTTTGAACGGAAGATATTTTCTTTTTCACCATAGCCCTCTATGGGCTTCCAAATATCCCTTTGCCAATTCTACAAGAACAGCCTTAGCGAAAGGCTGCTTGAAGCGAAAGATGTAACTCTGTGAGATGAATTCACAGAACACAGAGCAGTTTCTCAGAAAGCTTCTTTCCAGTTTTTAACGGAAGATATTTCCTTTTTCACTGTAGCCCTCTATGGGCTTCCAAATATCCCTTTGCCAATTCCGCAAGAACAGCCTTAGCGAAAGGCTTCTTGAAGCGAAAGATGTAACTCTGTGATATGAATTCACAGAACACAGAGCAGTTTCTCAGAAAGCTTCTTTCCAGTTTTGAACGGAAGATATTTCCTTTTTCCCCATAGCCCTCTATAGGCTTCAAAATATCCTTTTGCCAATTCCACAAGAACAGCCTTAGCGAAAGGCTTCTTGAAGGGAAAGATGTAACTCTGTGAGATGAATTAAGAGAACACAGAGCAGTTTCTCAGAAAGCTTCTTTCCAGTTTTCAGCGGAAGATATTTCCTTTTTCACCATAGCCCACTATGGTCTTCCAAACATCCCTTTGCCAATTCCACAAGAACAGCCTTAGCGAAAGGCTTCTTGAAGGGAAAGATGTAACTCTGTGAGATGAATTCACAGAACACAGAGCAGTTTCTCAGAAAGCTTCTTTCCAGTTTTGAACGGAAGATATTTCCTTTTTCACCATAGCCCTCTATGGGCTTCCAAATATCCCTTTGCCAATTCCACAAGAACAGCCTTAGCGAAAGGCCTCTTGAAGGGAAAGATGTAACTCTGTGAGATGAATTCACAGAACACAGAGCAGTTTCTCAGAAAGCTTCTTTCCAATTTTGAACGGAAGATATTTCCTTTTTCACCATAGCCCTCTATGGGCTTCCAAATATCCCTTTGCCAATTCCACAAGAACAGCCTTAGCGAAAGGCTTCTTGAAGGGAAAGATGTAACTCTGTGAGATGAATTCACAGAACACAGAGCAGTTTCACAGAAAGCTTCTTTCCAGTTTTGAACGGAAGATATTTCCTTTTTCCCCATAGCCCTCTATGGGCTTCCAAATATCCCTTTGCCAATTCCACAAGAACAGCCGTAGCGAAAGGCTTCTTGAAGGGAAAGATGTAACTCTGTGAGATGAATTAAGAGAACACAGAGCAGTTTCTCAGAAAGCTTCTTTCCAGTTTTCAACGGAAGACATTTCCTTTTTCCCCATAGCCCTCTAAGGGCTTCCAAATATCCCTTTGCCAATTCCACAAGAACAGCCTTAGCGAAAGGCTTCTTGAAGGCAAAGATGTAACTCTGTGAGATGAATTCACAGAACACAGAGCAGTTTCTCAGAAAGCTTCTTTCCAGTTTTGAACGGAAGATATTTCCTTTTTCACTGTACCCCTCTATGGGCTTCCAAATATACCTTAGCCAATTCCACAAGAACAGCCTTAGCGAAAGTCGTCTTGAAGGGAAAGATGTAACTCTGTGAGATGAATTCACAGAACACAGAGCACTTTCTCAGAAAGCTTCTATCCAGTTTTGAACGGAAGATATTTCCTTTTTCACCATAGCCCTCTATGGGCTTCCAAATATCCCTTTGCCAATTCCACAAGAACAGCCTTAGCGAAAGGCTTCTTGAAGGAAAAATGTAACTCTGTGAGAGGAATTAACAGAACACAGAGCAGTTTCACAGAAAGCTTCTTTCCAGTTTTGAAGGGAAGATATTTCCTTTTTAACTGTAGCCCTCTATGGGCTTCCAAATATCCCTTTGCCAATTCCACAAGAACAGCCTTAGCGAAAGGCCTATTGAAAGGAAAGATGTAACTCTGTGAGATGAATTCACAGAACACAGAGCAGTTTCTCAGAAAGCTTCTTTCCAGTTTTGAACGGAAGATATTTCCTTTTTCCCCGTAGCCCTCTATGGGCTTCCAAATATCCCTTTGCCAATTCCACAAGAACAGCCTTAGCGAAAGGAGGCTTGAAGGGAAAGATGTAACTCTGTGAGATGAATTCACAGAACACAGAGCAGTTTCTCAGAAAGCTTCTTTCCAGTTTTAAACGGAAGATATTTCCTTTTTCCCCATAGCCCTCTATGGGCTTCCAAATATCCCTTTGCCAAATCCACAAGAACAGCCTTAGCGAAAGGCTTCTTAAAGGGAAAGATGTAACTCTGTGAGATGAATTCACAGAACACAGAGCAGTTTCTCAGAAAGCTTCTTTCCAGTTTTGAACGGAAGATATTTCCTTTTTCACCATTGCCCTCTATTGGCTTCCAAATATCCCTTTGCCAATTCCACAAGAACAGCCTTAGCGAAAGGCCTCTTGAAGGGAAAGATGTAACTCTGTGAGATGAATTCACAGAACACAGAGCAGTTTCTCAGAAAGCTTCTTTCCAGTTTTGAACCGAAGATATTTCCTTTTTCACCATAGCCCTCTATGGGCTTCCAAATATCCCTTTGCCAATTCCACAAGAACAGCCTTAGCGAAAGGCTTCTTGAAGGGAAAGATGTAACTCTGTGAGATGAATTCACAGAACACAGAGCAGTTTCACAGAAAGCTTCTTTCCAGTTTTGAACGGAAGGTATTTCCTTTTTCCCCATAGCCCGCTATGGGCTTCCAAATATCCCTTTGCCAATTCCACAAGAACAGCCGTAGCGAAAGGCTTCTTGAAGGGAAAGATGTAACTCTGTGAGATGAATTAAGAGAACACAGAGCAGTTTCTCAGAAAGCTTTTTCCTGTTTTCAGCGGAAGATATTTCCTTTTTCACCATAGCCCACTATGGGCTTCCAAATATCCCTTTGCCAATTCCACAAGAACAGCCTTAGCGAAAGGCTTCTTGAAGGGAAAGATGTAACTCTGTGAGATGAATTCATAGAACACAGAGCAGTTTCTCAGAAATTTTTTTCCAGTTTTGAACGGAAGATATTTCCTTTTTCACCATAGCCCTCTATGGGCTTCCAAATATCCCTTTGCCAATTCCACAAGAGCAGCCTTAGCGAAAGGCTGCTTGAAGGGAAACATGTAACCCTGTGAGATGAATTCACAGAACACAGAGCAGTTTCTCAGAAAGCTTCTTTCCAGTTTTGAACGGAAGATAATTCCTTTTTCACCATAGCCCTATATGGGCTTCCAAATATCCCTTCGCCAATTCCACAAGAACAGCCTTAGCGAAAGGCCTATTGAAAGGAAAGATGTAACTCTGTGAGATGAATTCACAGAACACAGTGCAGTTTCTCAGAAAGCTTTTTCCAGTTTTCAGCGGAAGATATTTCCTTTTTCACCATAGCCCACTATGGGCTTCCAAATATCCCTTTGCCAATTCCACAAGAACAGCCTTAGCGAAAGGCTTCTTGAAGGGAAAGATGTAACTCTGTGAGATGAATTCATAGAACACAGAGCAGTTTTTCAGAAATTTTTTTCCAGTTTTGAACGGAAGATATTTCCTTTTTCACCATAGCCCTCTAAGGGCTTCCAAATATCCCTTTGCCAATTCCACAATAACAGCCTTAGCGAAAGGCTGCTTGAAGGGAAACATGTAACCCTGTGAGATGAATTCACAGAACACAGAGCAGTTTCTCAGAAAGCTTCTTTCCAGTTTTGAACGGAAGATATTTCCTTTTTCACCATAGCCCACTATGGGCTTCCAAATATTCCTTTGCCAATTCCACAAGAACAGCCTTAGCGAAAGGCTTCTTGAAGGGAAAGATGTAACTCTGTGAGATGAACTAACAGACCACAGAGCAGTTTCTCAGAAAGCTTCTTTCCAGTTTTGAACGGAAGATATCTCCTTTTTCCCCATAGCCCTCTTTGGGCTTCCAAATAACCCTTTGCCAATTCCACAAGAACAGCCTTAGCGAAAGGATGCTTGAAGAGAAAGATGTAACTCAGTGAGATGAATTCATAGAACACAGAGCAGTTTCTCTGAAAGCTTCTTTCCAGTTTTGAACGGAAGATATTTCCTTTTTCACCATAGCCCTCTACGGGCTTCCAAATATGCCTTTGCCAATTCCACAAGAACAGGCTTAGCGAAAGGCTTCTTGAAGGGAAAGATGTAACTCTGTGAGACGAATTAACAGAACACAGAGCAGTTTCTCAGAAAGCTTCTTTCCAGTTTTGAACGGAAGATATTTCCTTTTTCCCCATAGCCCTCTATGGGCTTCCAAATATCCCTTTGCCAATTCCACAAGAACAGCCTTAGCGAAAAGCTTCTTGAAGGGAAAGATGTAACTCTGTGAGATGAATTCACAGAACACAGAGCAGTTTCCCAGAAAGCTTCTTTCCAGTTTTGAACGGAAGATATTTCCTTTTTCCCCATAGCCCTCTATGGGCTTCCAAATATCCCTTTGCCAATTCCACAAGAACAGCCTTAGCGAAAGGTTGCTTGAAGGGAAAGATGTAACTCTGTGAGATGAATTCACAGAACACAGAGCAGTTTCTCAGAAAGCTTCTTTCCAGTTTTCAACGGAAGATATTTCCGTTTTCACCATAGCCCTCTATGGGCTTCCAAATATCCCTCTGACAATTCCACAAGAACAGCCTTAGCGAAAGGCTTCTTGAAGGGAAAGATGTAACTCTGTGAGATGAATTCACAGAACACAGAGCAGTTTCTCAGAAGGCTTCTTTCCAGTTTTGAACGGAAGATATCTCCTTTTTCCCCATAGCCCTCTTTGGGCTTCCAAATATCCCTTTGCCAATTCCACAAGAACAGCCTTAGCGAAAGGATGCTTGAAGAGAAAGATGTAACTCAGTGAGATGAATTCAGAGAACACAGAGCAGTTTCTCAGAAAGCTTCTTTCCAGTTTTGAACGGAAGATAATCACTTTTTCACCATAGCCCTCTATGGGCTTCCAAATATCCCTTTGCCAATTCCACAAGAACAGCCTTAGCGAAAGGCTGCTTGAAGGGAAAGATGTAACTCTGTGAGATGAATTCACAGAACACAGAGCAGATTCTCAGAAAGCTTCTTTCCAGTTTTTAACGGAAGATATTTCCTTTTTCAGTGTAGCCCTCTATGGGCTTCCAAATATCCCTTTTCCAATTCCACAAGAACAGCCTTAGCGAAAGGCTTCTTGAAGGGAAAGATGTAACTCTGTGATATGAATTCACAGAACACAGAGCAGTTTCTCAGAAAGCTTCTTTCCAGTTTTGAACGGAAGATATTTCCTTTTTCACCATAGCCCTCTATGGGCTTCCAAATATCCCTTTGCCAATTCCACAAGAACAGCCTTAGCGAAAGGCTTCTTGAAGGGAAAGATGTAACTCTGTGAGATGAATTAACAGAACACAGAGCAGTTTCTCAGAAAGCTTCTTTCCAGTTTTCAACGGAAGACATTTCCTTTTTCCCCATAGCCCTCTATGGGCTTCCAAATATCCCTTTGCCAATTCCACAAGAACAGCCTTAGCGAAAGGCTTCTTGAAGGCAAAGATGTAACTCTGTGAGATGAATTAAGAGAACACAGAGCAGTTTCACAGAAAGCTTCTTTCCAGTTTTGAACGGAAGATATTTCCTTTTTCCCCATAGCCCTCTATGGGCTTCCAAATATCCCTTTCCCAATTTCACAAGAACAGCCTTAGCGAAAAGCTTCTTGAAGGGAAAGATGTAACTCTGTGAGATGAATTCACAGAACACAGAGCAGTTTCTCAGAAAGCTTCTTTCCAGTTTTGAACGGAAGATATTTCCATTTTCACCATAGCCCTCTATGCGCTTCCAAATATCCCTTTGCCAATTCCACAAGAAAAGCCTTAGCGGAAGGATTCTTGAAGGGAAAGATGTAACTCTGTGAGATGAATTCACAGAACACAGAGCAGTTTCTCAGAAAGCTTCTTTCCAGTTTTGAACGGAAGATATTTCCTTTTTCACCATAGCCCTCTATGGGCTTCCAAATATCCGTTTGCCGATTCCACAAGAACAGCCTTAGCGAAAGGCTTCTTGAAGGGAAAGATATAACTCTGTGAGATGAATTCACAGAACACAGAGCAGTTTCTCAGAAAGCTTCTTTCCAGTTTTGAACGGAAGATATTTCCTTTTTCACTGTAGCCCTCTATGGGCTTCCAAATATACCTTTGCCAATTCCACAAGAACAGCCTTAGCGAAAGGCGTCTTGAAGGGAAAGATGTAACTCTGTGAGATGAATTCACAGAACACAGAGCACTTTCTCAGAAAGCTTCTTTCCAGTTTTGAACGGAAGATATTTCCTTTTCCACTGTAGCCCTCTATGGGCTTCCAAATATCCCTTTGCCAATTCCACAAGAACAGCCTTAGCGAAAGGCTTCTTGAAGGGAAAGATGTAACTCTGTGAGAGGAATTAACAGAACACAGAGCAGTTTCTCAGAAAGCTTCTTTCCAGTTTTGAACGGAAGATATTTCCTTTTTCACTGTAGCCCTCTATGGGCTTCCAAATATCCCTTTGCCAATTCCACAAGAACAGCCTTAGCGAAAGGCTTCTTGAAGGGAAAGATGTAACTCTGTGATATGAATTCACAGAACACAGAGCAGTTTCTCAGAAAGCTTCTTTCCAGTTTTGAACGGAAGATATTTCCTTTTTCCCCATAGCCATCTATGTTCTTCCAAATATCCTTTTGCCAATTAAACAAGAACAGCCTTAGCGAAAGGCTTCTTGAAGGGAAAGATGTAACTCTGTGAGATGAATTAAGAGAACACAGAGCAGTTTCTCAGAAAGATTCTTTCCAGTTTTCAGCGGAAGATATTTCCTTTTTCACCATAGCCCACTATGGTCTTCCAAACATCCCTTTGCCAAATCCACAAGAACAGCCTTAGCGAAAGGCTTCTTGAAGGGAAAGATGTAACTCTGTGAGATGAATTCACAGAACACAGAGCAGTTTCTCAGAAAGCTTCTTTCCAGTTTTGAACGGAAGATATTTCCTTTTTCACCATAGCCCTCTATGGGCTTCCAAATATCCCTTTGCCAATTCCACAAGAACAGCGTTAGCGAAAGGCTGCTTGAAGGGAAACATGTAACTCTGTGAGATGAATTAACAGAACACAGAGCAGTTTCTCAGAAAGCTTCTTTCCAGTTTTGAACGGAAGATATTTCCTTTTTCACCATAGCCCTCTATGGGCTTCCAAATATCCCTTTGCCAATTTCACAAGAACAGCCTTAGCGAAAAACTTCTTGAAGGGAAAGATGTAACTCTGTGAGATGAATTCACAGAACACAGAGCAGTTTCTCAGAAAGCTTCTTTCCAGTTTTGAACGGAAGATATCTCCTTTTTCCCCATAGCCCTCTTTGGGCTTCCAAATATCCCTTTGCCAATTCCACAAGAACAGCCTTAGCGAAAGGCTACTTGAAGAGAAAGATGAAACTCAGTGAGATGAATTCACAGAACACAGAGCAGTTTCTCAGAAAGCTTCTTTCCAGTTTTGAACGGAAGATATTTACTTTTTCACCATAGCCCTCTATGGGCTTCCAAATATCCCTTTGCCAATTCCACAAGAACAGCCGTAGCGAAAGGCTTCTTGAAGGGAAAGATGTAACTCTGTGAGATGAATTCACAGAACACAGAGCAGTTTCTCAGAAAGCTTCTTTCCAGTTTTGAACGGAAGATATTTCCTTTTTCACTGTAGCCCTCTATGGGCTTCCAAATATCCCTTTGCCAATTCCACAAGAACAGCCTTAGCGAAAGGCTTCTTGAAGGAAAAGATGTAACTCTGTGATATGAATTCACAGAACACAGCAGTTTCTCAGAAAGCTTCTTCCCAGTTTTGAACGGAAGATATTTCCTTTTTCCCCATAGCCCTCTATGGGCTTCCAAATATCCTTTTGCCAATTCCACAAGAACAGCCTTAGCGAAATGCTTCTTGAAGGGAAAGATGTATCTCTGTGAGATGAATTCACAGAACACAGAGCAGTTTCTCAGAAAGCTTCTTTCCAGTTTTGAACGGAAGATATTTCCTTTTTCACCATAGCCCTCTATGGGCTTCCAAATATACCTTTGCCAATTCCACAAGAACAGCCTTAGCGAAAGGCGTCTCGAAGGGAAAGATGTAACCCTGTGAGATGAATTCACAGAACACAGAGCACTTTCTCAGAAAGCTTCTTTCCAGTTTTGAACGGAAGATATTTCCTTTTTCACTGTAGCCCTCTATGGGCTTCCAAATATCCCTTTGCCACTTCCACAAGAACAGCCTTAGCGAAAGGCCTATTGAAAGGAAAGATGTAACTCTGTGAGATGAATTCACAGAACACAGAGCAGTTTCTCAGATAGATTCTTTCCAGTTTTGAACGGAAGATATTTCCTTTTTCCCCATAGCTCTCTATGGGCTTCCAAATATCCCTTTGCCAATTCCACAAGAACAGCCTTAGCGAAAGTCTTCTTGAAGGGAAAGATGTAACTATGTGAGATGAATTCACAGAACACAGAGTAGTTTCTCAGAAAGCTTCTTTCCAGTTTTGAACGGAAGATATTTCCTTTTTCACCATAGCCCTCTATGGGCTTCCAAATATCCCTTTGCCAATTCCACAAGAACAGCCTTAGCGAAAGGCTTCATGAAGGGAAAGATGTAACTCTGTGAAATGAATTAACAGAACACAGAGCAGTTTCTCAGAAAGGTTTTTTCCAGTTTTCAACGGAAGACATTTGCTTTTTCCCAACAGCCCTCTATGGGCTTCCAAATATCCCTTTGCCAATTCCACAAGAACAGCCTTAGCGAAAGGCTTCTTGAAGGCAAAGATGTAACACTGTGAGATGAATTAAGAGAACACAGAGCAGTTTCTCAGAAAGCTTCTTTCCAGTTTTGAACGGAAGATATTTCCTTTTTCCCCATAGCCCTCTATGGGCTTCCAAATATCCCTTTGCCAATTCCACAAGAACAGGCTTAGCGAAAGGCTTCCTGAAGGGAAAGATGTAACACTGTGAGACGAATTCACAGAACACAGAGCAGTTTCTCAGAAAGCTTCTTTCCAGTTTTGAACGGAAGATACTTCCTTTTTCCCCATAGCCCTCTATGGGCTTCCAAATATCCCTTTGCCAATTTCAAAAGAACAGCCTTAGCGAAAAACTTCTTGAAGGGAAAGATGTAACTCTGTGAGATGAATTCACAGAACACAGAGCAGTTTCTCAGAAAGCTTCTTTCCAGTTTTGAACGGAAGATATCTCCTTTTTCCCCATAGCCCTCTTTGGGCTTCCAAATATCCCTTTGTCAATTCCACAAGAACAGCCTTAGCGAAAGGCTACTTGAAGAGAAAGATGTAACTCAGTGAGATGAATTCACAGAACACAGAGCAGTTTCTCAGAAAGCTTCTTTCCAGTTTTGAACGGAAGATATTTACTTTTTCACCATAGCCCTCTATGGGCTTCCAAATATCCCTTTGCCAATTCCACAGGAACAGCCTTAGCGAAAGGCTGCTTGAAGGGAAAGATGTAACTCTGTGAGATGAATTCACAGAACACAGAGCAGTTTCTCAGAAAGCTTCTTTCCAGTTTTTAACGGAAGATATTTCCTTTTTCACTGTAGCCCTCTATGGGCTTCCAAATATCCCTTTGCCAATTCCACAAGAACAGCCTTAGCGAAAGGCTTCTTGAAGGAAAAGATGTAACTCTGTGATATGAATTCACAGAACACAGAGCAGTTTCTCAGAAAGCTTCTTCCCAGTTTTGAACGGAAGATATTTCCTTTTTCCCCATAGCCCTCTATGGGCTTCCAAATATCCTTTTGCCAATTCCACAAGAACAGCCTTAGCGAAAGGCTTCTTGAAGGGAAAGATGTAACTCTGTGAGATGAATTCACAGAACACAGAGCAGTTTCTCAGAAAGCTTCTTTCCAGTTTTCAGCGGAAGATATTTCCTTTTTCACCATAGCCCACTATGGTCTTCCAAACATCCCTTTGCCAATTCCACAAGAACAGCCTTAGCGAAAGGCTTCTTGGAGGGAAAGATGTAACTCTGTGAGATGAATTCACAGAACACAGAGCAGTTTCTCAGAAAGCTTCTTTCCAGTTTTGAACGGAAGATATTTCCTTTTTCACCATAGCCCTCTATGGGCTTCCAAATATCCCTTTGCCAATTCCACAAGAACAGCCTTAGCGAAAGGCTGCTTGAAGGGAAACATGTAACTCTGTGAGATGAATTAACAGAACACAGAGCAGTTTCTCAGAAAGCTTCTTTCCAGTTTTGAACGGAAGATATTTCCTTTTACACCATAGCCCTCTATGGGCTTCCAAATATCCCTTCGCCAATTCCACAAGAACAGCCTTAGCGAAAGACTTCTTGAAGGGAAAGATGTAACCCTATGAGATGAATTCACAGAACACAGAGCAGTTTCTCAGAAAGCTTCTTTCCAGTTTTGAACGGAATATATTTCCTTTTTCACCATAGCCCTCTATGGGCCTCCAGATATCCGTTTTCCAATTCCACAAGAACAGCCTTAGCGAAAGGCTTCTTGAAGGGAAAGATGAAACTCTGTGAGATGAATTCACAGAACACAGAGCACTTTCTCAGAAAGCTTCTTTCCAGTTTTGAACGGAAAATATTTCCTTTTTCACTGTAGCCCTCTATGGGCTTCCAAATATCCCTTTGCCAATTCCACAAGAAAAGCCTTAGTGAAAGGCTTCTTGAAGGGAAAGATGTAACTCTGTGAGATGAATTCACAGAACACAGAGCACTTTCTCAGAAAGCTTCTTTTCAGTTTTGAACGGAAGATATTTCCTTTTTCACTGTAGCCCTCTATGGGCTTCCAAATATCCCTTTGCCAATTCCACAAGAAGAGCCTTAGCGAAAGGCTTCTTGAAGGGAAAGATGTAACTCTGTGATATGAATTCACAGAACACAGAGCAGTTTCTCAGAAAGCTTCTTTCCAGTTTTGAACGGAAGATATCTCCTTTTTCCCCATAGCCCTCTTTGGGCTTCCAAATATCCCTTTGCCAATTCCACAAGAACAGCCTTAGCGAAAGGCTACTTGAAGAGAAAGATGAAACTCAGTGAGATGAATTCACAGAACACAGAGCAGTTTCTCAGAAAGCTTCTTTCCAGTTTTGAACGGAAGATATTTCCTTTTTCACTGTAGCCCTCTATGGGCTTCCAAATATCCCTTTGCCACTTCCACAAGAACAGCCTTAGCGAAAGGCCTATTGAAAGGAAAGATGTAACTCTGTGAGATGAATTCACAGAACACAGAGCAGTTTCTCAGATAGATTCTTTCCAGTTTTGAACGGAAGATATTTCCTTTTTCCCCATAGCTCTCTATGGGCTTCCAAATATCCCTTTGCCAATTCCACAAGAACAGCCTTAGCGAAAGTCTTCTTGAAGGGAAAGATGTAACTATGTGAGATGAATTCACAGAACACAGAGTAGTTTCTCAGAAAGCTTCTTTCCAGTTTTGAACGGAAGATATTTCCTTTTTCACCATAGCCCTCTATGGGCTTCCAAATATCCCTTTGCCAATTCCACAAGAACAGCCTTAGCGAAAGGCTTCATGAAGGGAAAGATGTAACTCTGTGAAATGAATTAACAGAACACAGAGCAGTTTCTCAGAAAGGTTTTTTCCAGTTTTCAACGGAAGACATTTGCTTTTTCCCCACAGCCCTCTATGGGCTTCCAAATATCCCTTTGCCAATTCCACAAGAACAGCCTTAGCGAAAGGCTTCTTGAAGGCAAAGATGTAACTCTGTGAGATGAATTCACAGAACACAGAGCAGTTTCTCAGAAAGCTTCTTTCCAGTTTTGAACGGAAGATATTTCCTTTTTCCCCATAGCCCTCTATGGGCTTCCAAATATCCCTTTGCCAATTCCACAAGAACAGGCTTAGCGAAAGGCTTCCTGAAGGGAAAGATGTAACACTGTGAGACGAATTCACAGAACACAGAGCAGTTTCTCAGAAAGCTTCTTTCCAGTTTTGAACGGAAGATACTTCCTTTTTCCCCATAGCCCTCTATGGGCTTCCAAATATCCCTTTGCCAATTTCACAAGAACAGCCTTAGCGAAAAACTTCTTGAAGGGAAAGATGTAACTCTGTGAGATGAATTCACAGAACACAGAGCAGTTTCTCAGAAAGCTTCTTTCCAGTTTTGAACGGAAGATATCTCCTTTTTCCCCATAGCCCTCTTTGGGCTTCCAAATATCCCTTTGCCAATTCCACAAGAACAGCCTTAGCGAAAGGCTACTTGAAGAGAAAGATGTAACTCAGTGAGATGAATTCACAGAACACAGAGCAGTTTCTCAGAAAGCTTCTTTCCAGTTTTGAACGGAAGATATTTACTTTTTCACCATAGCCCTCTATGGGCTTCCAAATATCCCTTTGCCAATTCCACAAGAACAGCCTTAGCGAAAGGCTGCTTGAAGGGAAAGATGTAACTCTGTGAGATGAATTCACAGAACACAGAGCAGTTTCTCAGAAAGCTTCTTTCCAGTTTTGAACGGAAGATATTTCCTTTTTCACCATAGCCCTCTATGGGCTTCCAAATATCCCTTTGCCAATTCCACAAGAACAGCCTTAGCGAAAGGCTTCTTGAAGGCAAAGATGTAACTCTGTGAGATGAATTAAGAGAACACAGAGCAGTTTCACAGAAAGCTTCTTTCCAGTTTTGAACGGAAGATATTTCCTTTTTCCCCATAGCCCTCTATGGGCTTCCAAATATCCCTTTCCCAATTTCACAAGAACAGCCTTAGCGAAAAGCTTCTTGAAGGGAAAGATGTAACTCTGTGAGATGAATTCACAGAACACAGAGCAGTTTCTCAGAAAGCTTCTTTCCAGTTTTGAACGGAAGATATTTCCATTTTCACCATAGCCCTCTATGCGCTTCCAAATATCCCTTTGCCAATTCCACAAGAAAAGCCTTAGCGGAAGGATTCTTGAAGGGAAAGATGTAACTCTGTGAGATGAATTCACAGAACACAGAGCAGTTTCTCAGAAAGCTTCTTTCCAGTTTTGAACGGAAGATATTTCCTTTTTCACCATAGCCCTCTATGGGCTTCCAAATATCCGTTTGCCGATTCCACAAGAACAGCCTTAGCGAAAGGCTTCTTGAAGGGAAAGATATAACTCTGTGAGATGAATTCACAGAACACAGAGCAGTTTCTCAGAAAGCTTCTTTCCAGTTTTGAACGGAAGATATTTCCTTTTTCACTGTAGCCCTCTATGGGCTTCCAAATATACCTTTGCCAATTCCACAAGAACAGCCTTAGCGAAAGGCGTCTTGAAGGGAAAGATGTAACTCTGTGAGATGAATTCACAGAACACAGAGCACTTTCTCAGAAAGCTTCTTTCCAGTTTTGAACGGAAGATATTTCCTTTTCCACTGTAGCCCTCTATGGGCTTCCAAATATCCCTTTGCCAATTCCACAAGAACAGCCTTAGCGAAAGGCTTCTTGAAGGGAAAGATGTAACTCTGTGAGAGGAATTAACAGAACACAGAGCAGTTTCTCAGAAAGCTTCTTTCCAGTTTTGAACGGAAGATATTTCCTTTTTCACTGTAGCCCTCTATGGGCTTCCAAATATCCCTTTGCCAATTCCACAAGAACAGCCTTAGCGAAAGGCTTCTTGAAGGGAAAGATGTAACTCTGTGATATGAATTCACAGAACACAGAGCAGTTTCTCAGAAAGCTTCTTTCCAGTTTTGAACGGAAGATATTTCCTTTTTCCCCATAGCCATCTATGTTCTTCCAAATATCCTTTTGCCAATTAAACAAGAACAGCCTTAGCGAAAGGCTTCTTGAAGGGAAAGATGTAACTCTGTGAGATGAATTAAGAGAACACAGAGCAGTTTCTCAGAAAGATTCTTTCCAGTTTTCAGCGGAAGATATTTCCTTTTTCACCATAGCGCACTATGGTCTTCCAAACATCCCTTTGCCAAATCCACAAGAACAGCCTTAGCGAAAGGCTTCTTGAAGGGAAAGATGTAACTCTGTGAGATGAATTCACAGAACACAGAGCAGTTTCTCAGAAAGCTTCTTTCCAGTTTTGAACGGAAGATATTTCCTTTTTCACCATAGCCCTCTATGGGTTTCCAAATATCCCTTTGCCAATTCCACAAGAACAGCGTTAGCGAAAGGCTGCTTGAAGGGAAACATGTAACTCTGTGAGATGAATTAACAGAACACAGAGCAGTTTCTCAGAAAGCTTCTTTCCAGTTTTGAACGGAAGATATTTCCTTTTTCACTGTAGCCCTCTATGGGCTTCCAAATATCCCTTTGCCACTTCCACAAGAACAGCCTTAGCGAAAGGCCTATTGAAAGGAAAGATGTAACTCTGTGAGATGAATTCACAGAACACAGAGCAGTTTCTCAGAAAGATTCTTTCCAGTTTTGAACGGAAGATATTTCCTTTTTCCCCATAGCTCTCTATGGGCTTCCAAATATCCCTTTGCCAATTCCACAAGAACAGCCTTAGCGAAAGTCTTCTTGAAGGGAAAGATG
Source organism: Chlorocebus sabaeus (assembly GCF_047675955.1). Lineage (NCBI taxonomy): Eukaryota > Metazoa > Chordata > Mammalia > Primates > Cercopithecidae > Chlorocebus > Chlorocebus sabaeus. Next base: position 374,109 of record NW_027327550.1, read on the forward strand.
TAACTCTGTGAGATGAATTCACAGAACACAGAGTAGTTTCTCAGAAAGCTTCTTTCCAGTTTTGAACGGAAGATATTTCCTTTTTCACCATAGCCCTCTATGGGCTTCCAAATATCCCTTTGCCAATTCCACAAGAACAGCCTTAGCGAAAGGCTTCTTGAAGGGAAAGATGTAACTCTGTGAAATGAATTAACAGAACACAGAGCAGTTTCTCAGAAAGGTTTTTTCCAGTTTTCAACGGAAGACATTTGCTTTTTCCCCACAGCCCTCTATGGGCTTCCAAATATCCCTTTGCCAATTCCACAAGAACAGCCTTAGCGAAAGGCTTCTTGAAGGCAAAGATGTAACTCTGTGAGATGAATTAAGAGAACACAGAGCAGTTTCTCAGAAAGCTTCTTTCCAGTTTTGAACGGAAGATATTTCCTTTTTCCCCATAGCCCTCTATGGGCTTCCATATATCCCTTTGCCAATTCCACAAGAACAGGCTTAGCGAAAGGCTTCCTGAAGGGAAAGATGTAACACTGTGAGACGAATTCACAGAACACAGAGCAGTTTCTCAGAAAGCTTCTTTCCAGTTTTGAACGGAAGATATTTCCTTTTTCCCCATAGCCCTCTATGGGCTTCCAAATATCCCTTTGCCAATTTCACAAGAACAGCCTTAGCGAAAAACTTCTTGAAGGGAAAGATGTAACTCTGTGAGATGAATTCACAGAACACAGAGCAGTTTCTCAGAAAGCTTCTTTCCAGTTTTGAACGGAAGATATCTCCTTTTTCCCCATAGCCCTCTTTGGGCTTCCAAATATCCCTTTGCCAATTCCACAAGAACAGCCTTAGCGAAAGGCTACTTGAAGAGAAAGATGAAACTCAGTGAGATGAATTCACAGAACACAGAGCAGTTTCTCAGAAAGCTTCTTTCCAGTTTTGAACGGAAGATATTTACTTTTTCACCATAGCCCTCTATGGGCTTCCAAATATCCCTTTGCCAATTCCACAAGAACAGCCGTAGCGAAAGGCTTCTTGAAGGGAAAGATGTAACTCTGTGAGATGAATTCACAGAACACAGAGCAGTTTCTCAGAAAGCTTCTTTCCAGTTTTGAACGGAAGATATTTCCTTTTTCACTGTAGCCCTCTATGGGCTTCCAAATATCCCTTTGCCAATTCCACAAGAACAGCCTTAGCGAAAGGCTTCTTGAAGGAAAAGATGTAACTCTGTGATATGAATTCACAGAACACAGCAGTTTCTCAGAAAGCTTCTTCCCAGTTTTGAACGGAAGATATTTCCTTTTTCCCCATAGCCCTCTATGGGCTTCCAAATATCCTTTTGCCAATTCCACAAGAACAGCCTTAGCGAAATGCTTCTTGAAGGGAAAGATGTATCTCTGTGAGATGAATTCACAGAACACAGAGCAGTTTCTCAGAAAGCTTCTTTCCAGTTTTGAACGGAAGATATTTCCTTTTTCACCATAGCCCTCTATGGGCTTCCAAATATACCTTTGCCAATTCCACAAGAACAGCCTTAGCGAAAGGCGTCTCGAAGGGAAAGATGTAACCCTGTGAGATGAATTCACAGAACACAGAGCACTTTCTCAGAAAGCTTCTTTCCAGTTTTGAACGGAAGATATTTCCTTTTTCACTGTAGCCCTCTATGGGCTTCCAAATATCCCTTTGCCACTTCCACAAGAACAGCCTTAGCGAAAGGCCTATTGAAAGGAAAGATGTACTCTGTGAGATGAATTCACAGAACACAGAGCAGTTTCTCAGATAGATTCTTTCCAGTTTTGAACGGAAGATATTTCCTTTTTCCCCATAGCTCTCTATGGGCTTCCAAATATCCCTTTGCCAATTCCACAAGAACAGCCTTAGCGAAAGTCTTCTTGAAGGGAAAGATGTAACTATGTGAGATGAATTCACAGAACACAGAGTAGTTTCTCAGAAAGCTTCTTTCCAGTTTTGAACGGAAGATATTTCCTTTTTCACCATAGCCCTCTATGGGCTTCCAAATATCCCTTTGCCAATTCCACAAGAACAGCCTTAGCGAAAGGCTTCATGAACGGAAAGATGTAACTCTGTGAAATGAATTAACAGAACACAGAGCAGTTTCTCAGAAAGGTTTTTTCCAGTTTTCAACGGAAGACATTTGCTTTTTCCCAACAGCCCTCTATGGGCTTCCAAATATCCCTTTGCCAATTCCACAAGAACAGCCTTAGCGAAAGGCTTCTTGAAGGCAAAGATGTAACACTGTGAGATGAATTAAGAGAACACAGAGCAGTTTCTCAGAAAGCTTCTTTCCAGTTTTGAACGGAAGATATTTCCTTTTTCCCCATAGCCCTCTATGGGCTTCCAAATATCCCTTTGCCAATTCCACAAGAACAGGCTTAGCGAAAGGCTTCCTGAAGGGAAAGATGTAACACTGTGAGACGAATTCACAGAACACAGAGCAGTTTCTCAGAAAGCTTCTTTCCAGTTTTGAACGGAAGATACTTCCTTTTTCCCCATAGCCCTCTATGGGCTTCCAAATATCCCTTTGCCAATTTCAAAAGAACAGCCTTAGCGAAAAACTTCTTGAAGGGAAAGATGTAACTCTGTGAGATGAATTCACAGAACACAGAGCAGTTTCTCAGAAAGCTTCTTTCCAGTTTTGAACGGAAGATATCTCCTTTTTCCCCATAGCCCTCTTTGGGCTTCCAAATATCCCTTTGTCAATTCCACAAGAACAGCCTTAGCGAAAGGCTACTTGAAGAGAAAGATGTAACTCAGTGAGATGAATTCACAGAACACAGAGCAGTTTCTCAGAAAGCTTCTTTCCAGTTTTGAACGGAAGATATTTACTTTTTCACCATAGCCCTCTATGGGCTTCCAAATATCCCTTTGCCAATTCCACAAGAACAGCCTTAGCGAAAGGCTGCTTGAAGGGAAAGATGTAACTCTGTGAGATGAATTCACAGAACACAGAGCAGTTTCTCAGAAAGCTTCTTTCCAGTTTTTAACGGAAGATATTTCCTTTTTCACTGTAGCCCTCTATGGGCTTCCAAATATCCCTTTGCCAATTCCACAAGAACAGCCTTAGCGAAAGGCTTCTTGAAGGAAAAGATGTAACTCTGTGATATGAATTCACAGAACACAGAGCAGTTTCTCAGAAAGCTTCTTCCCAGTTTTGAACGGAAGATATTTCCTTTTTCCCCATAGCCCTCTATGGGCTTCCAAATATCCTTTTGCCAATTCCACAAGAACAGCCTTAGCGAAAGGCTTCTTGAAGGGAAAGATGTAACTCTGTGAGATGAATTCACAGAACACAGAGCAGTTTCTCAGAAAGCTTCTTTCCAGTTTTGAACGGAAGATATTTCCTTTTTCACCATAGCCCTCTATGGGCTTCCAAATATCCCTTCGCCAATTCCACAAGAACAGCCTTAGCGAAAGACTTCTTGAAGGGAAAGATGTAACTCTATGAGATGAATTCACAGAACACAGAGCAGTTTCTCAGAAAGCTTCTTTCCAGTTTTGAACGGAATATATTTCCTTTTTCACCATAGCCCTCTATGGGCCTCCAGATATCCGTTTTCCAATTCCACAAGAACAGCCTTAGCGAAAGGCTTCTTGAAGGGAAAGATGAAACTCTGTGAGATGAATTCACAGAACACAGAGCAGTTTCTCAGAAAGCTTCTTTCCAGTTTTGAACGGAAAATATTTCCTTTTTCACTGTAGCCCTCTATGGGCTTCCAAATATCCCTTTGCCAATTCCACAAGAAAAGCCTTAGTGAAAGGCTTCTTGAAGGGAAAGATGTAACTCTGTGAGATGAATTCACAGAACACAGAGCACTTTCTCAGAAAGCTTCTTTCCAGTTTTGAACGGAAGATATTTCCTTTTTCACTGTAGCCCTCTATGGGCTTCCAAATATCCCTTTGCCAATTCCACAAGAAGAGCCTTAGCGAAAGGCTTCTTGAAGGGAAAGATGTAACTCTGTGATATGAATTCACAGAACACAGAGCAGTTTCTCAGAAAGCTTCTTTCCAGTTTTGAACGGAAGATATCTCCTTTTTCCCCATAGCCCTCTTTGGGCTTCCAAATATCCCTTTGCCAATTCCACAAGAACAGCCTTAGCGAAAGGCTACTTGAAGAGAAAGATGAAACTCAGTGAGATGAATTCACAGAACACAGAGCAGTTTCTCAGAAAGCTTCTTTCCAGTTTTGAACGGAAGATATTTACTTTTTCACCATAGCCCTCTATGGGCTTCCAAATATCCCTTTGCCAATTCCACAAGAACAGCCTTAGCGAAAGGCTGCTTGAAGGGAAAGATGTAACTCTGTGAGATGAATTCACAGAACACAGAGCAGTTTCTCAGAAAGCTTCTTTCCAGTTTTGAACGGAAGATATTTCCTTTTTCACTGTAGCCCTCTACGGGCTTCCAAATATCCCTTTGCCAATTCCACAAGAACAGCCTTAGCGAAAGGCTTCTTGAAGGAAAAGATGCAACTCTGTGATATGAATTCACAGAACACAGCAGTTTCTCAGAAAGCTTCTTCCCAGTTTTGAACGGAAGATATTTCCTTTTTCCCCATAGCCCTCTATGGGCTTCCAAATATCCTTTTGCCAATTCCACAAGAACAGCCTTAGCGAAATGCTTCTTGAAGGGAAAGATGTATCTCTGTGAGATGAATTCACAGAACACAGAGCAGTTTCTCAGAAAGCTTCTTTCCAGTTTTGAACGGAAGATATTTCCTTTTTCACCATAGCCCTCTATGGGCTTCCAAATATACCTTTGCCAATTCCACAAGAACAGCCTTAGCGAAAGGCGTCTCGAAGGGAAAGATGTAACCCTGTGAGATGAATTCACAGAACACAGAGCACTTTCTCAGAAAGCTTCTTTCCAGTTTTGAACGGAAGATATTTCCTTTTTCACTGTAGCCCTCTATGGGCTTCCAAATATCCCTTTGCCACTTCCACAAGAACAGCCTTAGCGAAAGGCCTATTGAAAGGAAAGATGTAACTCTGTGAGATGAATTCACAGAACACAGAGCAGTTTCTCAGATAGATTCTTTCCAGTTTTGAACGGAAGATATTTCCTTTTTCCCCATAGCTCTCTATGGGCTTCCAAATATCCCTTTGCCAATTCCACAAGAACAGCCTTAGCGAAAGGCTTCATGAAGGGAAAGATGTAACTCTGTGAAATGAATTAACAGAACACAGAGCAGTTTCTCAGAAAGGTTTTTTCCAGTTTTCAACGGAAGACATTTGCTTTTTCCCCACAGCCCTCTATGGGCTTCCAAATATCCCTTTGCCAATTCCACAAGAACAGCCTTAGCGAAAGGCTTCTTGAAGGCAAAGATGTAACTCTGTGAGATGAATTAAGAGAACACAGAGCAGTTTCTCAGAAAGCTTCTTTCCAGTTTTGAACGGAAGATATTTCCTTTTTCCCCATAGCCCTCTATGGGCTTCCAAATATCCCTTTGCCAATTCCACAAGAACAGGCTTAGCGAAAGGCTTCCTGAAGGGAAAGATGTAACACTGTGAGACGAATTCACAGAACACAGAGCAGTTTCTCAGAAAGCTTCTTTCCAGTTTTGAACGGAAGATACTTCCTTTTTCCCCATAGCCCTCTATGGGCTTCCAAATATCCCTTTGCCAATTTCACAAGAACAGCCTTAGCGAAAAACTTCTTGAAGGGAAAGATGTAACTCTGTGAGATGAATTCACAGAACACAGAGCAGTTTCTCAGAAAGCTTCTTTCCAGTTTTGAACGGAAGATATCTCCTTTTTCCCCATAGCCCTCTTTGGGCTTCCAAATATCCCTTTGCCAATTCCACAAGAACAGCCTTAGCGAAAGGCTACTTGAAGAGAAAGATGTAACTCAGTGAGATGAATTCACAGAACACAGAGCAGTTTCTCAGAAAGCTTCTTTCCAGTTTTGAACGGAAGATATTTACTTTTTCACCATAGCCCTCTATGGGCTTCCAAATATCCCTTTGCCAATTCCACAAGAACAGCCTTAGCGAAAGGCTGCTTGAAGGGAAAGATGTAACTCTGTGAGATGAATTCACAGAACACAGAGCAGTTTCTCAGAAAGCTTCTTTCCAGTTTTTAACGGAAGATATTTCCTTTTTCACTGTAGCCCTCTATGGGCTTCCAAATATAACTTTGCCAATTCCACAAGAACAGCCTTAGCGAAAGGCTTCTTGAAGGAAAAGATGTAACTCTGTGATATGAATTCACAGAACACAGAGCAGATTCTCAGAAAGCTTCTTCCCAGTTTTGAACGGAAGATATTTCCTTTTTCCCCATAGCCCTCTATGGGCTTCCCAATATCCTTTTGCCAATTCCACAAGAACAGCCTTAGCGAAAGGCTTCTTGAAGGGAAAGATGTAACTCTGTGAGATGAATTCACAGAACACAGAGCAGTTTCTCAGAAAGCTTCTTTCCAGTTTTCAGCGGAAGATATTTCCTTTTTACCATAGCCCACTATGGTCTTCCAAACATCCCTTTGCCAATTCCACAAGAACAGCCTTAGCGAAAGGCTTCTTGAAGGGAAAGATGTAACTCTGTGAGATGAATTCACAGAACACAGAGCAGTTTCTCAGAAAGCTTCTTTCCAGTTTTGAACGGAAGATATTTCCTTTTTCACCATAGCCCTCTATGGGCTTCCAAATATCCCTTTGCCAATTCCACAAGAACAGCCTTAGCGAAAGGCTGCTTGAAGGGAAACATGTAACTCTGTGAGATGAATTAACAGAACACAGAGCAGTTTCTCAGAAAGCTTCTTTCCAGTTTTGAACGGAAGATATTTCCTTTTTCACCATAGCCCTCTATGGGCTTCCAAATATCCCTTCGCCAATTCCACAAGAACAGCCTTAGCGAAAGACTTCTTGAAGGGAAAGATGTAACTCTATGAGATGAATTCACAGAACACAGAGCAGTTTCTCAGAAAGCTTCTTTCCAGTTTTGAACGGAATATATTTCCTTTTTCACCATAGCCCTCTATGGGCCTCCAGATATCCGTTTTCCAATTCCACAAGAACAGCCTTAGCGAAAGGCTTCTTGAAGGGAAAGATGAAACTCTGTGAGATGAATTCACAGAACACAGAGCAGTTTCTCAGAAAGCTTCTTTCCAGTTTTGAACGGAAAATATTTCCTTTTTCACTGTAGCCCTCTATGGGCTTCCAAATATCCCTTTGCCAATTCCACAAGAACAGCCTTAGTGAAAGGCTTCTTGAAGGGAAAGATGTAACTCTGTGAGATGAATTCACAGAACACAGAGCACTTTCTCAGAAAGCTTCTTTCCAGTTTTGAACGGAAGATATTTCCTTTTTCACTGTAGCCCTCTATGGGCTTCCAAATATCCCTTTGCCAATTCCACAAGAAGAGCCTTAGCGAAAGGCTTCTTGAAGGGAAAGATGTAACTCTGTGATATGAATTCACAGAACACAGAGCAGTTTCTCAGAAAGCTTCTTTCCAGTTTTGAACGGAAGATATCTCCTTTTTCCCCATAGCCCTCTTTGGGCTTCCAAATATCCCTTTGCCAATTCCACAAGAACAGCCTTAGCGAAAGGCTACTTGAAGAGAAAGATGAAATTCAGTGAGATGAATTCACAGAACACAGAGCAGTTTCTCAGAAAGCTTCTTTCCAGTTTTGAACGGAAGATATTTACTTTTTCACCATAGCCCTCTATGGGCTTCCAAATATCCCTTTGCCAATTCCACAAGAACAGCCTTAGCGAAAGGCTGCTTGAAGGGAAAGATGTAACTCTGTGAGATGAATTCACAGAACACAGAGCAGTTTCTCAGAAAGCTTCTTTCCAGTTTTGAACGGAAGATATTTCCTTTTTCACTGTAGCCCTCTACGGGCTTCCAAATATCCCTTTGCCAATTCCACAAGAACAGCCTTAGCGAAAGGCTTCTTGAAGGAAAAGATGCAACTCTGTGATATGAATTCACAGAACACAGCAGTTTCTCAGAAAGCTTCTTCCCAGTTTTGAACGGAAGATATTTCCTTTTTCCCCATAGCCCTCTATGGGCTTCCAAATATCCTTTTGCCAATTCCACAAGAACAGCCTTAGCGAAATGCTTCTTGAAGGGAAAGATGTATCTCTGTGAGATGAATTCACAGAACACAGAGCAGTTTCTCAGAAAGCTTCTTTCCAGTTTTGAACGGAAGATATTTCCTTTTTCACCATAGCCCTCTATGGGCTTCCAAATATACCTTTGCCAATTCCACAAGAACAGCCTTAGCGAAAGGCGTCTCGAAGGGAAAGATGTAACCCTGTGAGATGAATTCACAGAACACAGAGCACTTTCTCAGAAAGCTTCTTTCCAGTTTTGAACGGAAGATATTTCCTTTTTCACTGTAGCCCTCTATGGGCTTCCAAATATCCCTTTGCCACTTCCACAAGAACAGCCTTAGCGAAAGGCCTATTGAAAGGAAAGATGTAACTCTGTGAGATGAATTCACAGAACACAGAGCAGTTTCTCAGATAGATTCTTTCCAGTTTTGAACGGAAGATATTTCCTTTTTCCCCATAGCTCTCTATGGGCTTCCAAATATCCCTTTGCCAATTCCACAAGAACAGCCTTAGCGAAAGTCTTCTTGAAGGGAAAGATGTAACTATGTGAGATGAATTCACAGAACACAGAGTAGTTTCTCAGAAAGCTTCTTTCCAGTTTTGAACGGAAGATATTTCCTTTTTCACCATAGCCCTCTATGGGCTTCCAAATATCCCTTTGCCAATTCCACAAGAACAGCCTTAGCGAAAGGCTTCATGAAGGGAAAGATGTAACTCTGTGAAATGAATTAACAGAACACAGAGCAGTTTCTCAGAAAGGTTTTTTCCAGTTTTCAACGGAAGACATTTGCTTTTTCCCCACAGCCCTCTATGGGCTTCCAAATATCCCTTTGCCAATTCCACAAGAACAGCCTTAGCGAAAGGCTTCTTGAAGGCAAAGATGTAACTCTGTGAGATGAATTAAGAGATCACAGAGCAGTTTCTCAGAAAGCTTCTTTCCAGTTTTGAACGGAAGATATTTCCTTTTTCCCCGTAGCCCTCTATGGGCTTCCAAATATCCCTTTGCCAATTCCACAAGAACAGGCTTAGCGAAAGGCTTCTTGAAGGGAAAGATGTAACTCTGTGAGATGAATTCACAGAACACAGAGCAGTTTCTCAGAAAGCTTCTTTCCAGTTTTGAACGGAAGATATCTCCTTTTTCCCCATAGCCCTCTTTGGGCTTCCAAATATCCCTTTGCCAATTCCACAAGAACAGCCTTAGCGAAAGGCTACTTGAAGAGAAAGATGTAACTCAGTGAGATGAATTCACAGAACACAGAGCAGTTTCTCAGAAAGCTTCTTTCCAGTTTTGAACGGAAGATATTTACTTTTTCACCATAGCCCTCTATGGGCTTCCAAATATCCCTTTGCCAATTCCACAAGAACAGCCTTAGCGAAAGGCTGCTTGAAGGGAAAGATGTAACTCTGTGAGATGAATTCACAGAACACAGAGCAGTTTCTCAGAAAGCTTCTTTCCAGTTTTTAACGGAAGATATTTCCTTTTTCACTGTAGCCCTCTATGGGCTTCCAAATATCCCTTTGCCAATTCCACAAGAACAGCCTTAGCGAAAGGCTTCTTGAAGGAAAAGATGTAACTCTGTGATATGAATTCACAGAACACAGAGCAGATTCTCAGAAAGCTTCTTCCCAGTTTTGAACGGAAGATATTTCCTTTTTCCCCATAGCCCTCTATGGGCTTCCCAATATCCTTTTGCCAATTCCACAAGAACAGCCTTAGCGAAAGGCTTCTTGAAGGGAAAGATGTAACTCTGTGAGATGAATTCACAGAACACAGAGCAGTTTCTCAGAAAGCTTCTTTCCAGTTTTCAGCGGAAGATATTTCCTTTTTCACCATAGCCCACTATGGTCTTCCAAACATCCCTTTGCCAATTCCACAAGAACAGCCTTAGCGAAAGGCTTCTTGAAGGGAAAGATGTAACTCTGTGAGATGAATTCACAGAACACAGAGCAGTTTCTCAGAAAGCTTCTTTCCAGTTTTGAACGGAAGATATTTCCTTTTTCACCATAGCCCTCTATGGGCTTCCAAATATCCCTTTGCCAATTCCACAAGAACAGCCTTAGCGAAAGGCTGCTTGAAGGGAAACATGTAACTCTGTGAGATGAATTAACAGAAAACAGAGCAGTTTCTCAGAAAGCTTCTTTCCAGTTTTGAACGGAAGATATTTCCTTTTTCACCATAGCCCTCTATGGGCTTCCAAATATCCCTTCGCCAATTCCACAAGAACAGCCTTAGCGAAAGAGTTCTTGAAGGGAAAGATGTAACTCTATGAGATGAATTCACAGAACACAGAGCAGTTTCTCAGAAAGCTTCTTTCCAGTTTTGAACGGAATATAATTCCTTTTTCACCATAGCCCTCTATGGGCCTCCAGATATCCGTTTTCCAATTCCACAAGAACAGCCTTAGAGAAAGGCTTCTTGAAGGGAAAGATGTAACTCTGTGAGATGAATTCACAGAACACAGAGCAGTTTCTCAGAAAGCTTCTTTCCAGTTTTGAACGGAAAATATTTCCTTTTTCACTGTAGCCCTCTATGGGCTTCCAAATATCCCTTTGCCAATTCCACAAGAAAAGCCTTAGTGAAAGGCTTCTTGAAGGGAAAGATGTAACTCTGTGAGATGAATTCACAGAACACAGAGCACTTTCTCAGAAAGCTTCTTTCCAGTTTTTAACGGAAGATATTTCCTTTTTCACTGTAGCCCTCTATGGGCTTCCAAATATCCCTTTGCCAATTCCACAAGAAGAGCCTTAGCGAAAGGCTTCTTGAAGGGAAAGATGTAACTCTGTGATATGAATTCACAGAACACAGAGCAGTTTCTCAGAAAGCTTCTTCCCAGTTTTGAACGGAAGATATTTCCTTTTTCCCCATAGCCCTCTATGGGCTTCCAAATATCCTTTTGCCAATTCCACAAGAAGAGCCTTAGCGAAAGGCTTCTTGAAGGGAAAGATGTAACTCTGTGAGATGAATTAAGAGAACACAGAGCAGTTTCTCAGAAAGCTTCTTTCCAGTTTTCAGCGGAAGATATTTCCTTTTTCACCATAGCCCACTATGGTCATCCAAACATCCCTTTGCGAATTCCACAAGAACAGCCTTAGCGAAAGGCTTCTTGAAGGGAAAGATGTAACTCTGTGAGATGAATTCACAGAACACAGAGCAGTTTCTCAGAAAGCTTCTTTCCAGTTTTGAACGGAAGATATTTCCTTTTTCACCATAGCGCTCTATGGGCTTCCAAATATCCCTTTGCCAATTCCACAAGAACACCCTTAGCGAAAGGCTTCTTGAAGGGAAACATGTAACTCTGTGAGATGAATTAACAGAACACAGAGCAGTTTCTCAGAAAGCTTCTTTCCAGTTTTGAACGGAAGATATTTCCTTTTTCACCATAGCCCTCTATGGGCTTCCAAATATCCCTTCGCCAATTCCACAAAACAGCCTTAGCGAAAGGCTTCTTGAAGGGAAAGATGTAACTCTGTGAGATGAATTCACAGAACACAGAGCAGTTTCTCAGAAAGCTTCTTTCCAGTTTTGAACGGAATATATTTCCTTTTTCACCATAGCCCTCTAAGGGCCTCCAAATATCCGTTTTCCAATTCCACAAGAACAGCCTTAGCGAAAGGCTTCTTGAAGGGAAAGATGTAACTCTGTGAGATGAATTCACAGAACACAGAGCAGTTTCTCAGAAAGCTTCTTTCTAGTTTTGAACGGAAAATATTTCCTTTTTCACTGTAGCCCTCTATGGGCTTCCAAATATCCCTTTGCGAATTCCACAAGAACAGCCTTAGTGAAAGGTTTCTTGAAGGGAAAGATGTAACTCTGTGAGATGAATTCACAGAACACAGAGCACTTTCTCAGAAAGCTTTTTTCCAGTTTTGAACGGAAGATATTTCCTTTTCCACTGAAGCCCTCTATGGGCTTCCAAATATCAGTTTGCCAATTCCACAAGAACAGCCTTAGCGAAAGGCTTCTTGAAGGGAAAGATGTAACTCTGTGAGAGGAATTAACAGAACACAGAGCAGTTTCTCAGAAAGCTTCTTTCCAGTTTTTAACGGAAGATATTTCCTTTTTCACCATAGCCCTCTATTGGCTTCCAAATATCCCTTTGCCATTTCCACAAGAACAGCCTTAGCGAAAGGCCTCTTGAAGGGAAAGATGTAACTCTGTGAGATGAATTCACAGAACACAGAGCAGTTTCTCAGAAAGCTTCTTTCTAGTTTTGAACGGAAGATATTTCCTTTTTCACCATAGCCCTCTATGGGCTTCCAAATATCCCTTTGCCAATTCCACAAGAACAGCCTTAGCGAAAGGCTGCTTGAAGGGAAAGATGTAACTCTGTGAGATGAATTCACAGAACACAGAGCAGTTTCTCAGAAAGCTTCTTTTCAGTTTTGAACGGAAGATATTTCCTTTTTCACCATAGCCCTCTATGGGCTTCCAAATATCCCTTTGGCAATTCCACAAGAACAGCCTTAGCGAAAGGCTTCTTAAAGGGAAAGATGTAACTCTGTGAGATGAATTCACAGAACACAGAGCAGTTTCTCAGAAAGCTTCTTTCCAGTTTTTAACGGAAGACATTTCCTTTTTCACTGTAGCCCTCTAGGGGCTTCCAAATATCCCTTTGCCAATTCCACAAGAACAGCCTTAGCGAAAGGCTTCTTGAAGGGAAAGATGTAACTCTGTGAGATGAATTAACAGAACACAGAGCAGTTTCTCAGAAAGCTTCTTTCCAGTTTTGAACGGAAGATATTTCCTTTTTCCCCATAGCCCTCTATGGTCTTCCAAATATCCCTTTGCCAATTGCACAAGAACAGCCTTAGCGAAAGGCTTCTTGAAGGGAAAGATGTAACTCTGTGAGATGAATTAAGAGTATACAGAGCAGTTTCTCAGAAAGCTTCTTTCCAGTTTTCAGCGGAAGATATTTCCTTTTTCACAATAGCCCACTATGGGCTTCCAAATATCCCTTTGCCAATTCCACAAGAACAGCCTTAGCGAAAGGCTGCTTGAAGGGAAACATGTAACCCTGTGAGATGAATTTACAGAACACAGAGCAGTTTCTCAGAAAGCTTCTTTCCAGTTTTGAACGGAAGATAATTCCTTTTTCACCATAGCCCTATATGGGCTTCCCAATATCCCTTTGCCAATTCCACAAGAACAGCCTTAGCGAAAGGCCTATTGAAAGGAAAGATATCACTCTGGGAGATGAATTCACAGAACACAGAGCAGTTTCTCAGAAAGATTTTCCAGTTTTCAGCGGAAGATATTTCCTTTTTCACCATAGCCCACTATGGGCTTCCAAATATCCCTTTGCCAATTCCACAAGAAAAGCCTTAGCGAAAGGCTTCTTGAAGGGAAAGATGTAACTCTGTGAGATGAATTCATAGAACACAGAGCAGTTTCTCAGAAATTTTTTTCCAGTTTTGAACGGAAGATAGTTCCTTTTTCACCATAGCCCTCTATGGGCTTCCAAATATCCCTTTGCCAATTCCACAAGAACAGCCTTAGCGAAAGGCTGCTTGAAGGAAAACATGTAACCCTGTGAGATGAATTCACAGAACACAGAGCAGTTTCTCAGAAAGCTTCTTTCCAGTTTTGAACGGAAGATATTTCCTTTTTCACCATAGCCCTCTATGGGCTTCCAAATATTCCTTTGCCAATTCCACAAGAACAGCCTTAGCGAAAGGCTTCTTGAAGGGAAAGATGTAACTCTGTGAGGTGAACTACAGACCACAGAGCAGTTTCTCAGAAAGCTTCTTTCCAGTTTTGAACGGAAGATATTTCCTTTTTCACCATAGCCCTCTACGGGCTTCCAAATATGCCTTTGCCAATTCCACAAGAACAGGCTTAGCGAAAGGCTTCTTGAAGGGAAAGATGTAACTCTGTGAGACGTATTAACAGAACACAGAGCAGTTTCTCAGAAAGCTTCTTTCCAGTTTTGAACGGAAGATATTTCCTTTTTCCCCATAGCCCTCTATGGGCTTCCAAATATCCCTTTGCCAATTCCACAAGAACAGCCTTAGCGAAAAGCTTCTTGAAGGGAAAGTTGTATCTCTGTGAGATGAATTCACAGAACACAGAGCAGTTTCTCAGAAAGCTTCTTTCCCGTTTTGAACGGAAGATATTTCCTTTTTCCCCATAGCCCTCTATGGGCTTCCAAATATCCCTTTGCCAATTCCACAAGAACAGCCATAGCGAAAGGCTGCTTGAAGGGAAAGATGTAACTCTGTGAGATGAATTCACAGAACACAGAGCAGTTTCTCAGAAAGCTTCTTTCCAGTTTTCAACGGAAGATATTTCCGTTTTCACCATAGCCCTCTATGGGCTTCCAAATATCCCTCTGACAATTCCACAAGAACAGCCTTAGCGAAAGGCTTCTTGAAGGGAAAGATGTAACTCTGTGAGATGAATTCACAGAACACAGAGCAGTTTCTCAGAAAGCTTCTTTCCAGTTTTGAACGGAAGATATTTCCTTTTTCACCATAGCCCTCTATGGGCTTCCAAATATCCCTTTGCCAATTCCAAAAGAACAGCCTTAGCGAAAGGCTTCTTGAAGGGAAAGATGTAACTCTGTGAGATGAATTCACAGAACACAGAGCAGTTTCTCAGAAAGTTTCTTTCCAGTTTTGAACGGAAGATATTTCCTTTTTCCCCATAGCCCTCTATGGGCTTCCAAATATCCCTTTGCCAATTCCACAAGAACAGCCTTAGCGAAAGGCTTCTTGAAGGGAAAGATGTAACTCTGTGGGATGAATTAAGAGTACACAGAGCAGTTTCTCAGAAAGCTTCTTTCCAGTTTTCAGCGGAAGATATTTCCTTTTTCACAATAGCCCTCTATGGGCTTCCAAATATCCCTTTGCCAATTCCAAAAGAACAGCCTTAGTGAAAGGCTTCTTGAAGGGAAAGATGTAACTCTGTGAGATGAATTCACAGAACACAGAGCACTTTCTCAGAAAGCTTCTTTCCAGTTTTTAACGGAAGATATTTCCTTTTTCACTGTAGCCCTCTATGGGCTTCCAAATATCCCTTTGCCAATTCCACAAGAAGAGCCTTAGCGAAAGGCTTCTTGAAGGGAAAGATGTAACTCTGTGATATGAATTCACAGAACACAGAGCAGTTTCTCAGAAAGCTTCTTCCCAGTTTTGAACGGAAGATATTTCCTTTTTCCCCATAGCCCTCTATGGGCTTCCAAATATCCTTTTGCCAATTCCACAAGAAGAGCCTTAGCGAAAGGCTTCTTGAAGGGAAAGATGTAACTCTGTGAGATGAATTAAGAGAACACAGAGCAGTTTCTCAGAAAGCTTCTTTCCAGTTTTCAGCGGAAGATATTTCCTTTTTCACCATAGCCCACTATGGTCATCCAAACATCCCTTTGCGAATTCCACAAGAACAGCCTTAGCGAAAGGCTTCTTGAAGGGAAAGATGTAACTCTGTGAGATGAATTCACAGAACACAGAGCAGTTTCTCAGAAAGCTTCTTTCCAGTTTTGAACGGAAGATATTTCCTTTTTCACCATAGCGCTCTATGGGCTTCCAAATATCCCTTTGCCAATTCCACAAGAACACCCTTAGCGAAAGGCTTCTTGAAGGGAAACATGTAACTCTGTGAGATGAATTAACAGAACACAGAGCAGTTTCTCAGAAAGCTTCTTTCCAGTTTTGAACGGAAGATATTTCCTTTTTCACCATAGCCCTCTATGGGCTTCCAAATATCCCTTCGCCAATTCCACAAAACAGCCTTAGCGAAAGGCTTCTTGAAGGGAAAGATGTAACTCTGTGAGATGAATTCACAGAACACAGAGCAGTTTCTCAGAAAGCTTCTTTCCAGTTTTGAACGGAATATATTTCCTTTTTCACCATAGCCCTCTAAGGGCCTCCAAATATCCGTTTTCCAATTCCACAAGAACAGCCTTAGCGAAAGGCTTCTTGAAGGGAAAGATGTAACTCTGTGAGATGAATTCACAGAACACAGAGCAGTTTCTCAGAAAGCTTCTTTCTAGTTTTGAACGGAAAATATTTCCTTTTTCACTGTAGCCCTCTATGGGCTTCCAAATATCCCTTTGCGAATTCCACAAGAACAGCCTTAGTGAAAGGTTTCTTGAAGGGAAAGATGTAACTCTGTGAGATGAATTCACAGAACACAGAGCACTTTCTCAGAAAGCTTTTTTCCAGTTTTGAACGGAAGATATTTCCTTTTCCACTGAAGCCCTCTATGGGCTTCCAAATATCAGTTTGCCAATTCCACAAGAACAGCCTTAGCGAAAGGCTTCTTGAAGGGAAAGATGTAACTCTGTGAGAGGAATTAACAGAACACAGAGCAGTTTCTCAGAAAGCTTCTTTCCAGTTTTTAACGGAAGATATTTCCTTTTTCACCATAGCCCTCTATTGGCTTCCAAATATCCCTTTGCCATTTCCACAAGAACAGCCTTAGCGAAAGGCCTCTTGAAGGGAAAGATGTAACTCTGTGAGATGAATTCACAGAACACAGAGCAGTTTCTCAGAAAGCTTCTTTCTAGTTTTGAACGGAAGATATTTCCTTTTTCACCATAGCCCTCTATGGGCTTCCAAATATCCCTTTGCCAATTCCACAAGAACAGCCTTAGCGAAAGGCTGCTTGAAGGGAAAGATGTAACTCTGTGAGATGAATTCACAGAACACAGAGCAGTTTCTCAGAAAGCTTCTTTTCAGTTTTGAACGGAAGATATTTCCTTTTTCACCATAGCCCTCTATGGGCTTCCAAATATCCCTTTGGCAATTCCACAAGAACAGCCTTAGCGAAAGGCTTCTTAAAGGGAAAGATGTAACTCTGTGAGATGAATTCACAGAACACAGAGCAGTTTCTCAGAAAGCTTCTTTCCAGTTTTTAACGGAAGACATTTCCTTTTTCACTGTAGCCCTCTAGGGGCTTCCAAATATCCCTTTGCCAATTCCACAAGAACAGCCTTAGCGAAAGGCTTCTTGAAGGGAAAGATGTAACTCTGTGAGATGAATTAACAGAACACAGAGCAGTTTCTCAGAAAGCTTCTTTCCAGTTTTGAACGGAAGATATTTCCTTTTTCCCCATAGCCCTCTATGGTCTTCCAAATATCCCTTTGCCAATTGCACAAGAACAGCCTTAGCGAAAGGCTTCTTGAAGGGAAAGATGTAACTCTGTGAGATGAATTAAGAGTATACAGAGCAGTTTCTCAGAAAGCTTCTTTCCAGTTTTCAGCGGAAGATATTTCCTTTTTCACAATAGCCCACTATGGGCTTCCAAATATCCCTTTGCCAATTCCACAAGAACAGCCTTAGCGAAAGGCTGCTTGAAGGGAAACATGTAACCCTGTGAGATGAATTTACAGAACACAGAGCAGTTTCTCAGAAAGCTTCTTTCCAGTTTTGAACGGAAGATAATTCCTTTTTCACCATAGCCCTATATGGGCTTCCCAATATCCCTTTGCCAATTCCACAAGAACAGCCTTAGCGAAAGGCCTATTGAAAGGAAAGATATCACTCTGGGAGATGAATTCACAGAACACAGAGCAGTTTCTCAGAAAGATTTTCCAGTTTTCAGCGGAAGATATTTCCTTTTTCACCATAGCCCACTATGGGCTTCCAAATATCCCTTTGCCAATTCCACAAGAAAAGCCTTAGCGAAAGGCTTCTTGAAGGGAAAGATGTAACTCTGTGAGATGAATTCATAGAACACAGAGCAGTTTCTCAGAAATTTTTTTCCAGTTTTGAACGGAAGATAGTTCCTTTTTCACCATAGCCCTCTATGGGCTTCCAAATATCCCTTTGCCAATTCCACAAGAACAGCCTTAGCGAAAGGCTGCTTGAAGGAAAACATGTAACCCTGTGAGATGAATTCACAGAACACAGAGCAGTTTCTCAGAAAGCTTCTTTCCAGTTTTGAACGGAAGATATTTCCTTTTTCACCATAGCCCTCTATGGGCTTCCAAATATTCCTTTGCCAATTCCACAAGAACAGCCTTAGCGAAAGGCTTCTTGAAGGGAAAGATGTAACTCTGTGAGGTGAACTACAGACCACAGAGCAGTTTCTCAGAAAGCTTCTTTCCAGTTTTGAACGGAAGATATTTCCTTTTTCACCATAGCCCTCTACGGGCTTCCAAATATGCCTTTGCCAATTCCACAAGAACAGGCTTAGCGAAAGGCTTCTTGAAGGGAAAGATGTAACTCTGTGAGACGTATTAACAGAACACAGAGCAGTTTCTCAGAAAGCTTCTTTCCAGTTTTGAACGGAAGATATTTCCTTTTTCCCCATAGCCCTCTATGGGCTTCCAAATATCCCTTTGCCAATTCCACAAGAACAGCCTTAGCGAAAAGCTTCTTGAAGGGAAAGTTGTATCTCTGTGAGATGAATTCACAGAACACAGAGCAGTTTCTCAGAAAGCTTCTTTCCCGTTTTGAACGGAAGATATTTCCTTTTTCCCCATAGCCCTCTATGGGCTTCCAAATATCCCTTTGCCAATTCCACAAGAACAGCCATAGCGAAAGGCTGCTTGAAGGGAAAGATGTAACTCTGTGAGATGAATTCACAGAACACAGAGCAGTTTCTCAGAAAGCTTCTTTCCAGTTTTCAACGGAAGATATTTCCGTTTTCACCATAGCCCTCTATGGGCTTCCAAATATCCCTCTGACAATTCCACAAGAACAGCCTTAGCGAAAGGCTTCTTGAAGGGAAAGATGTAACTCTGTGAGATGAATTCACAGAACACAGAGCAGTTTCTCAGAAAGCTTCTTTCCAGTTTTGAACGGAAGATATTTCCTTTTTCCCCGTAGCCCTCTATGGGCTTCCAAATATCCCTTTGCCAATTCCACAAGAACAGCCTTAGCGAAAGGCTGCTTGAAGGGAAAGATGTAACTCTGTGAGATGAATTCACAGAACACAGAGCAGTTTCTCAGAAAGCTTCTTTCCAGTTTTGAACGGAAGATATTTCCTTTTTCACCATAGCCCTCTATGGGCTTCCAAATATCCCTTTGCCAATTCCAAAAGAACAGCCTTAGCGAAAGGCTTCTTGAAGGGAAAGATGTAACTCTGTGAGATGAATTCACAGAACACAGAGCAGTTTCTCAGAAAGTTTCTTTCCAGTTTTGAACGGAAGATATTTCCTTTTTCCCCATAGCCCTCTATGGGCTTCCAAATATCCCTTTGCCAATTCCACAAGAACAGCCTTAGCGAAAGGCTTCTTGAAGGGAAAGATGTAACTCTGTGGGATGAATTAAGAGTACACAGAGCAGTTTCTCAGAAAGCTTCTTTCCAGTTTTCAGCGGAAGATATTTCCTTTTTCACAATAGCCCACTATGGACTTCCAAATATCCCTTTGCCAAATCCACAAGAACAGCCTTAGCGAAAGGCTTCTTGAAGGAAAAGATGTAACTCTGTGAGAGGAATTAACAGAACACAGAGCAGTTTCTCAGAAAGCTTCTTTCCAGTTTTGAACGGAAGATATTTCCTTTTTCACCATAGCCCTCTATGGGCTTCCAAATATCCCTTTGCCAATTCCACAAGAACAGCCTTAGCGAAAGGCCTCTTGAAGGGAAAGATGTAACTCAGTGAGATGAATTCACAGAACACAGAGCAGTTTCTCAGAAAGCTTCTTTCCAGTTTTGAACGGAAGATATTTACTTTTTCACCATAGCCCTCTATGGGCTTCCAAATATCCCTTTGCCAATTCCACAAGAACAGCCTTAGCGAAAGGCTGCTTGAAGGGAAAGATGTAATTCTGTGAGATGAATTCACAGAACACAGAGCAGTTTCACAGAAAGCTTCTTTCCAGTTTTGAACGGAAGATATTTCCTTTTTCCCCATAGCCCTCTATGGGCTTCCAAATATCCCTTTGCCAATTCCACAAGAACAGCCTTAGCGAAAGGCTTCTTGAAGGCAAAGATGTAACTCTGTGAGATGAATTCACAGAACACAGAGCAGTTTCTCAGAAAGCTTCTTTCCAGTTTTGAACGGAAGATATTTCCTTTTTCACTGTAGCCCTCTATGGGCTTCCAAATATACCTTTGCCAATTCCACAAGAACAGCCTTAGCGAAAGGCGTCTTGAAGGGAAAGATGTAACTCTGTGAGATGAATTCACAGAACAGAGAGCACTTTCTCAGAAAGCTTCTATCCAGTTTTGAACGGAAGATATTTCCTTTTCCACTGTAGCCCTCTATGGGCTTCCAAATATCCCTTTGCCAATTCCACAAGAACAGCCTTATCGAAAGGCCTATTGAAAGGAAAGATGTAACTCTGTGAGATGAATTCACAGAACACAGAGCAGTTTCTCAGAAAGCTTCTTTCCAGTTTTGAACGGAAGATATTTCCTTTTTCCCCGTAGCCCTCTATGGGCTTCCAAATATCCCTTTGCCAATTCCACAAGAACAGCCTTAGCGAAAGGAGGCTTGAAGGGAAAGATGTAACTCTGTGAGATGAATTCACAGAACACAGAGTAGTTTCTCAGAAAGCTTCTTTCCAGTTTTGAACGGAAGATATTTCCTTTTTCACCATAGCCCTCTATGGGCTTCCAAATATCCCTTTGCCAAATCCACAAGAACAGCCTTAGCGAAAGGCTTCTTAAAGGGAAAGATGTAACTCTGTGAGATGAATTCACAGAACACAGAGCAGTTTCTCAGAAAGCTTCTTTCCAGTTTTGAACGGAAGATATTTCCTTTTTCACCATTGCCCTCCATTGGCTTCCAAATATCCCTTTGCCAATTCCACAAGAACAGCCTTAGCGAAAGGCCTCTTGAAGGGAAAGATGTAACTCTGTGAGATGAATTCACAGAACACAGAGCAGTTTCTCAGAAAGCTTCTTTCCAGTTTTGAACGGAAGATATTTCCTTTTTCACCATAGCCCTCTATGGGCTTCCAAATATCCCTTTGCCAATTCCACAAGAACAGCCTTAGCGAAAGGCTTCTTGAAGGGAAAGATGTAACTCTGTGAGATGAATTCACAGAACACAGAGCAGTTTCACAGAAAGCTTCTTTCCAGTTTTGAACGGAAGATATTTCTTTTTTCCCCATAGCCCTCTATGGGCTTCCAAATATCCCTTTGCCAATTCCACAAGAACAGCCTTAGCGAAAGGCTTCTTGAAGGCAAAGATGTAACTCTGTGAGATGAATTCACAGAACACAGAGCAGTTTCTCAGAAAGCTTCTTTCCAGTTTTGAACGGAAGATAATTCCTTTTTCACCATAGCCCTATAAGGGCTTCCAAATATCCCTTTGCCAATTCCACAAGAACAGCCTTAGCGAAAGGCCTATTGAAAGGAAAGATGTAACTCTGTGAGATGAATTCACAGAACACAGAGCAGTTTCTCAGAAAGCATTTTCCAGTTTTCAGCGGAAGATATTTCCTTTTTCACCATAGCCCACTATGGGCTTCCAAATATCCCTTTGCCAATTCCACAAGAACAGCCTTAGCGAAAGGCTTCTTGAAGGGAAAGATTTAACTCTGTGAGATGAATTCATAGAACACAGAGCAGTTTCTCAGAAATTTTTTTCCAGTTTTGAACGGAAGATATTTCCTTTTTCACCATAGCCCTCTAAGGGCTTCCAAATATCCCTTTGCCAATTCCACAAGAACAGCCTTAGCGAAACGCTGCTTGAAGGGAAACATGTAACCCTGTGAGATGAATTCACAGAACACAGAGCAGTTTCTCAGAAAGCTTCTTTCCAGTTTTGAACGGAAGATATTTCCTTTTTCACCATAGCCCTCTATGGGCTTCCAAATATTCCTTTGCCAATTCCAGAAGAACAGCCTTAGCGAAAGGCTTCTTGAAGGGAAAGATGTAACTCTGTGAGATGAACTAACAGACCACAGAGCAGTTTCTCAGAAAGCTTCTTTCCAGTTTTGAACCGAAGATATTTCCTTTTTCACCATAGCCCTCTACGGGCTTCCAAATATGCCTTTGCCAATTCCACAAGAACAGGCTTAGCGAAAGGCTTCTTGAAGGGAAAGATGTAACTCTGTGAGACGAATTAACAAAACACAGAGCAGTTTCTCAGAAAGCTTCTTTCTAGTTTTGAACGGAAGATATTTCCTTTTTCCCCATAGCCCTCTATGGGCTTCCAAATATCCCTTTGCCAATTCCACAAGAACAGCCTTAGCGAAAAGCTTCTTGAAGGGAAAGATGTAACTCTGTGAGATGAATTCACAGAACACAGAGCAGTTTCTCAGAAAGCTTGTTTCCAGTTTTGAACTTAAGATATTTCCTTTTTCCCCATAGCCCTCTATGGGCTTCCAAATATCCCTTTGCCAATTCCACAAGAACAGCCTTAGCGAAAGGCTGCTTGAAGGGAAAGATGTAACTCCGTGAGATGAATTCACAGAACACAGAGCAGTTTCTCAGAAAGCTTCTTTCCAGTTTTCAACGGAAGATATTTCCGTTTTCACCATAGCCCTCTATGGGCTTCCAAATATCCCTTTGCCAATTCTAGAAGAACAGCCTTAGCGAAAGGCTTCTTGAAGGGAAAGATGTAACTCTGTGAGATGAATTCACAGAACACAGAGCAGTTTCTCAGAAAGCTTCTTTCCAGTTTTGAACGGAAGATATCTCCTTTTTCCCCATAGCCCTCTTTGGGCTTCCAAATATCCCTTTGCCAATTCCACAAGAACAGCCTTAGCGAAAGGATGCTTGAAGAGAAAGATGTAACTCAGTGAGATGAATTCAGAGAACACAGAGCAGTTTCTCAGAAAGCTTCTTTCCAGTTTTGAACGGAAGACATTTCGTTTTTCACTGTAGCCCTCTATGGGCTTCCAAATATCCCTTTGCCAATTCCACAAGAACAGCCTTAGCGAAAGGCGTCTTGAAGGGAAAGATGTAACTCTGTGAGATGAATTCACAGAACACAGAGCACTTTCTCAGAAAGCTTCTTTCCAGTTTTTAACGGAAGATATTTCCTTTTTCACTGTAGCCCTCTATGGGCTTCCAAATATCCCTTTGCCAATTCCACAAGAACAGCCTTAGCGAAAGGCTTCCTGAAGGGAAAGATGTAACTCTGTGATATGAATTCACAGAACACAGAGCAGTTTCTCAGAAAGCTTCTTCCCAGTTTTGAACGGAAGATATTTCCTTTTTCACCATAGCCCTCTATGGGCTTCCAAATATCCTTTTGCCAATTCCACAAGAACAGCCTTAGCGAAAGGCTTCTTGAAGGGAAAGATGTAACTCTGTGAGATGAATTAAGAGAACACAGAGCAGTTTCTCAGAAAGCTTCTTTCCAGTTTTCAGCGGAAGATATTTCCTTTTTCACCATAGCCCACTATGGTCTTCCAAACATCCTTTTGCCAATTCCACAAGAACAGCCTTAGCGAAAGGCTTCTTGAAGGGAAAGATGTAACTCTGTGAGATGAATTCACAGAACACAGAGCAGTTTCTCAGAAAGCTTCTTTCCAGTTTTGAACGGAAGATATTTCCTTTTTCACCATAGCCCTCTATGGGCTTCCAAATATCCCTTTGCCAATTCCACAAGAACAGCCTTAGCGAAAGGCTTCTTGAAGGGAAACTTGTAACTCTGTGAGATGAATTAACAGAACACAGAGCAGTTTCTCAGAAAGCTTCTTTCCAGTTTTGAACGGAAGATATTTCCTTTTTCACCATAGCCCTCTATGGGCTTCCAAATATCCCTTCGCCAATTCCACAAAACAGCCTTAGCGAAAGGCTTCTTGAAGGGAAAGATGTAACTCTGTGAGATGAATTCACAGAACACAGAGCAGTTTCTCAGAAAGCTTCTTTCCAGTTTTGAACGGAATATAATTCCTTTTTCACCATAGCCCTCTATGGGCCTCCAAATATCCGTTTTCCAATTCCACAACAACAGCCTTAGCGAAAGGCTTCTTGAAGGGAAAGATGTAACTCTGTGAGATGAATTCACAGAACACAGAGCAGTTTCTCAGAAAGCTTCTTTCCAGTTTTGAACGGAAAATATTTCCTTTTTCACTGTAGCCCTCTATGGGCTTCCAAATATCCCTTTGCCAATTCCACAAGAACAGCCTTAGTGAAAGGCTTCTTGAAGGGAAAGATGTAACTCTGTGAGATGAATTCACAGAACACAGAGCACTTTCTCAGAAAGCTTTTTTCCAGTTTTGAACGGAAGATATTTCCTTTTCCACTGAAGCCCTCTATGGGCTTCCAAATATCAGTATGCCAATTCCACAAGAACAGCCTTAGCGAAAGGATTCTTGAAGGGAAAGATGTAACTCTGTGAGAGGAATTTACAGAACACAGAGCAGTTTCTCAGAAAGCTTCTTTCCAGTTTTGAACGGAAGATATTTCCTTTTTCACCATAGCCCTCTATTGGCTTCCAAATATCCCTTTGCCAATTCCACAAGAACAGCCTTAGCGAAAGGCCTCTTGAAGGGAAAGATGTAACTCTGTGAGATGAATTCACAGAACACAGAGTAGTTTCTCAGAAAGCTTCTTTCCCGTTTTGAACGGAAGATATTTCCTTTTTCACAATAGCCCTCTATGGGCTTCCAAATATGCCTTTGCAAATTCCACATGAACAGGCTTAGCGAAAGGCTTCCTGAAGGGAAAGATGTAACTCTGTGAGACGAATTAACAGAACACAGAGCAGTTTCTCAGAAAGATTCTTTCCAGTTTTGAAGGGAAGATATTTCCTTTTTCACCATAGCCCTCTATGGGCTTCCAAATATAATGCCAATTTCACAAGAACAGCCTTAGCGAAAAGCTTCTTGAAGGGAAAGATGTAACTCAGTGAGATGAATTCACGGAACACAGAGCAGTTTCTCTGAAAGCTTCTTTCCAGTTTTGAACGGAAGATATTTCCTTTTTCCCCGTAGCCCTCTATGGGCTTCCAAATATCCCTTTGCCAATTCCACAAGAAGAGCCTTAGCGAAAGGCCTATTGAAAGGAAAGATGTAACTCTGTGAGATGAATTCACAGAACACAGAGCAGTTTCTCAGAAAGCTTTTTCCAGTTTTCAGCGGAAGATATTTCCTTTTTCACCATAGCCCACTAAGGGCTTCAAAATATCCCTTTGCCAATTCCACAAGAACAGCCTTAGCGAAAGGCTTCTTGAAGTGAAAGATGTAACTCTGTGAGATGAATTCATAGAACACAGAGCAGTTTTTCAGAAATTTTTTTCCAGTTTTGAACGGAAGATATTTCCTTTTTCACCATAGCCCTCTATGGGCTTCCAAATATCCCTTTGCCAATTCCACAAGAACAGCCTTAGCGAAAGGCTGCTTGAAGGGAAACATGTAACCCTGTGAGATGAATTCACAGAACACAGAGCAGTTTCTCAGAAAGCTTCTTCCAGTTTTGAACGGAAGATATTTCCTTTTTCACCATAGCCCTCTATGGGCTTCCAAATATTCCTTTGCCAATTCCAGAAGAACAGCCTTAGCGAAAGGCTTCTTGAAGGGAAAGATGTAACTCTGTGAGATGAACTAACAGACCACAGAGCAGTTTCTCAGAAAGCTTCTTTCCAGTTTTGAACCGAAGATATTTCCTTTTTCACCATAGCCCTCTACGGGCTTCCAAATATGCCTTTGCCAATTCCACAAGAACAGGCTTAGCGAAAGGCTTCTTGAAGGGAAAGATGTAACTCTGTGAGACGAATTAACAAAACACAGAGCAGTTTCTCAGAAAGCTTCTTTCTAGTTTTGAACGGAAGATATTTCCTTTTTCCCCATAGCCCTCTATGGGCTTCCAAATATCCCTTTGCCAATTCCACAAGAACAGCCTTAGCGAAAAGCTTCTTGAAGGGAAAGATGTAACTCTGTGAGATGAATTCACAGAACACAGAGCAGTTTCTCAGAAAGCTTGTTTCCAGTTTTGAACTTAAGATATTTCCTTTTTCCCCATAGCCCTCTATGGGCTTCCAAATATCCCTTTGCCAATTCCACAAGAACAGCCTTAGCGAAAGGCTTCTTGAAGGGAAAGATGTAACTCTGTGAGATGAATTAAGAGTACACAGAGCAGTTTCTCAGAAAGCTTCTTTCCAGTTTTCAGCGGAATATATTTCCTTTTTCACAATAGCCCACTATGGAATTCCAAATATCCCTTTGCCAAATCCACAAGAACAGCCTTAGCGAAAGGCTTCTTGAAGGGAAAGATGTAACTCTGTTAGAGGAATTAACAGAACACAGAGCAGTTTCTCAGAAAGCTTCTTTCCAGTTTTGAACGGAAGATATTTCCTTTTTCACCATAGCCCTCTATTGGCTTCCAAATATCCCTTTGCCAATTCCACAAGAACAGCCTTAGCGAAAGGCTGCTTGAAGGGAAAGATGTAACTCTGTGAGATGAATTCACAGAACACAGAGCAGTTTCTCAGAAAGCTTCTTTCCAGTTTTGAACGGAAGATATTTCCTTTTTCACCATAGCCCTCTATGGGCTTCCAAATATCCGTTTGCCGATTCCACAAGAACAGCCTTAGCGAAAGGCTTCTTGAAGGGAAAGATGTAACTCTGTGAGATGAATTCACAGAACACAGAGCAGTTTCTCAGAAAGCTTCTTTCCAGTTTTGAACGGAAGGTATTTCCTTTTTCACTGTAGCCCTCTATGGGCTTCCAAATATACCTTTGCCAATTCCACAAGAACAGCCTTAGCGAAAGGCGTCTTGAAGGGAAAGATGTAACTCTGTGAGATGAATTCACAGAACACAGAGCACTTTCTCAGAAAGCTTCTTTCCAGTTTTGAACGGAAGATATTTCCTTTTCCACTGTAGCCCTCTATGGGCTTCCAAATATCCCTTTGCCAATTCCCCAAGAACAGCCTTAGCGAAAGGCTTCCTGAAGGGAAAGATGTAACTCTGTGAGACGAATTAAGAGAACACAGAGCAGTTTCTCAGAACGCTTCTTTCCAGTTTTGAACGGAAGATATTTCCTTTTTCACCATAGCCCTCTATGGGCTTCCAAATATCCTTTGCCAATTTCACAAGAACAGCCTTAGCGAAAAGCTTCTTGAAGGGAAAGATGTAACTCTGTGAGATGAATTCACAGAACACAGAGCAGTTTCTCAGAAAGCTTCTTTCCAGTTTGAACGGAAGATATTTCCTTTTTCCCCGTAGCCCTCTATGGGCTTCCAAATATCCCTTTGCCAATTCCACAAGAACAGCCTTAGCGAAAGGAGGCTTGAAGGGAAAGATGTAAATCTGTGAGATGAATTCACAGAACACAGAGCAGTTTCTCAGAAAGCTTCTTTCCAGTTTTGAACGGAAGATATTTCCTTTTTCACCATAGCCCTCTATGGGCTTCCAAATATCCCTTTGCCAAATCCACAAGAACAGCCTTAGCGAAAGTCTTCTTAAAGGGAAAGATGTAACTCTGTGAGATGAATTCACAGAACACAGAACAGTTTCTCAGAAAGCTTCTTTCCAGTTTTGAATGGAAGATATTTCCTTTTTCACCATTGCCCTCTATTGGCTTCCAAATATCCCTTTGCCAATTCCACAAGAACAGCCTTAGCGAAAGGCCTATTGAAGGGAAAGATGTAACTCTGTGAGATCAATTCACAGAACACAGAGCAGTTTCTCAGAAAGCTTCTTTCCAATTTTGAACGGAAGATATTTCCTTTTTCACCATAGCCCTCTATGGGCTTCCAAATATCGCTTTGCCAATTCCACAAGAACAGCCTTAGCGAAAGGCTTCTTGAAGGGAAAGATGTAACTCTGTGAGATGAATTCACAGAACACAGAGCAGTTTCACAGAAAGCTTCTTTCCAGTTTTGAACGGAAGATATTTCCTTTTTCCCCATAGCCCTCTATGGGCTTACAAATATCCCTTTGCCAATTCCACAAGAACAGCCGTAGCGAAAGGCTTCTTAAAGGGAAAGATGTAACTCTGTGAGATGAATTAAGAGAACACAGAGCAGTTTCTTAGAAAGCTTTTTCCAGTTTTCAGCGGAAGATATTTCCTTTTTCACCATAGCCCACTATGGGCTTCCAAATATCCCTTTGCCAATTCCACAAGAACAGCCTTACCGAAAGGCTTCTTGAAGGGAAAGATGTAACTCTGTGAGATGAATTCATAGAACACAGAGCAATTTCTCAGAAATTTTTTTCCAGTTTTGAACGGAAGATATTTCCTTTTTCACCGTAGCCCTCTATGGGCTTCCAAATATCCCTTTGCCAATTCCACAAGAACAGCCTTAGCGAAAGGCTGCTTGAAGGGAAACATGTAACCCTGTGAGATGAATTCACAGAACACAGAGCAGTTTCTCAGAAAGCTTCTTTCCACTTTTGAACGGAAGATAATTCCTTTTTCACCATAGCCCTATATGGGCTTCCAAATATCCCTTTGCCAATTCCACAAGAACAGCCTTAGCGAAAGGCCTATTGAAAGGAAAGATGTAATTCTGTGAGATGAATTCACAGAACACAGAGCAGTTTCTCAGAAAGCTTTTTCCAGTTTTCAGCGGAAGATAATTCCTATTTCACCATAGCCCACTATGGGCTTCCAAATATCCCTTTGCCAATTCCACAAGAACAGCCTTAGCGAAAGGCTTCTTGAAGGGAAAGATGTAACTCTGTGAGAAGAATTCATAGAACACAGAGCAGTTTCTCAGAAATTTTTTTCCAGTTTTGAACGGAAGATATTTCCTTTTTCACCATAGCCCTCTATGGGCTTCCAAATATCCCTTTGCCAATTCCACAAGAACAACCTTAGCGAAAGGCTGCTTGAAGGGAAACATGTAACCCTGTGAGATGAATTCACAGAACACAGAGCAGTTTCTCAGAAAGCTTCTTTCCAGTTTTGAACGGAAGATATTTCCTTTTTCCCCGTAGCCCTCTATGGGCTTCCAAATATCCCTTTGCCAATTCCACAAGAACAGCCTTAGCGAAAGGCTGCTTGAAGGGAAAGATGAAACTCTGTGAGATGAATTCACAGAACACAGAGCAGTTTCACAGAAAGCTTCTTTCCAGTTTTGAACGGAAGATATTTCCTTTTTCACCATAGCCCTCTATGGGCTTCCAAATATCCCTTTGCCAATTCCACAAGAACAGCCTTAGTGAAAGGCTTCTTGAAGGGAAAGATGTAACTCTGTGAGATGAATTAAGAGAACACAGAGCAGTTTCTCAGAAAGCTTCTTCCCAGTTTTGAACGGAAGATATTTCCTTTTTCCCCATAGCCCTCTATGGTCTTCCAAATATCCTTTTGCCAATTCCACAAGAACAGCCTTAGCGAAAGGCTTCTTGAAGGGAAAGATGTAACTCGGTGAGATGAATTAAGAGAACACAGAGCAGTTTCTCAGAAAGCTTCTTTAAAGTTTTCAGCGGAAGATATTTCCTTTTTCACCATAGCCCACTATGGTCTTCCAAACATCCCTTTGCCAATTCCACAAGAACAGCCTTAGCGAAAGGCTTCTTGAAGGGAAAGATGTAACTCTGTGAGATGAATTCACAGAACACAGAGCAGATTCTCAGAAAGCTTCTTTCCAGTTTTAAACGGAAGATATTTCCTTTTTCACTGTAGCCCTCTATGGGCTTCCAAATATACCTATGCCAATTCCACAAGAACAGCCTTAGCGAAAGGCGTCTTGAAGGGAAAGATGTAACTCTGTGAGATGTATTCACCGAACACAGAGCAGTTTCTCAGAAAGCTTCTTTCCAGTTTTGAACGGAAGATATTTCCTTTTTCACCATAGCCCTCTATGGGCTTCCAAATATCCCTTTGCCAAATCCACAAGAACAACCTTAGCGAAAGGCTTCTTAAAGGGAAAGATGTAACTCTGTGAGATGAATTCACAGAACACAGAGCAGTTTCTCAGAAAGCTTCTTTCCAGTTTTGAACGGAAGATATTTCCTTTTTCACCATTGCCCTCTATTGGCTTCCAAATATCCCTTTGCCAATTCCACAAGAACAGCCTTAGCGAAAGGCCTCTTGAAGGGAAAGATGTAACTCTGTGAGATGAATTCACAGAACACAGAGTAGTTTCTCAGAAAGCTTCTTTCCAATTTTGAACGGAAGATATTTCCTTTTTCACCATAGCCCCCTATGGGCTTCCAAATATCCCTTTGCCAATTCCACAAGAACAGCCTTAGCGAAAGGCTTCTTGAAGGGAAAGATGTAACTCTGTGAGATGAATTCACAGAACACAGAGCAGTTTCACAGAAAGCTTCTTTCCAGTTTTGAACGGAAGATATTTCCTTTTTCCCCATAGCCCTCTTTGGGGTTCCAAATATCCCTTTGCCAATTCCACAAGAACAGCCTTAGCGAAAGGCCTATTGAAAGGAAAGATGTAATTCTGTGAGATGAATTCACAGAACACAGAGCAGTTTCTCAGAAAGCTTTTTCCAGTTTTCAGCGGAAGATAATTCCTTTTTCACCATAGCCCACTAAGGGCTTCCAAATATCCCTTTGCCAATTCCACAAGAACAGCCTTAGCGAAAGGCTTCTTGAAGGGAAAGATGTAACTCTGTGAGATGAATTCATAGAACACAGAGCAGTTTCTCAGAAATTTTTTTCCAGTTTTGAACGGAAGATATTTCCTTTTTCACCATAGCCCTCTATGGGCTTCCAAATATCCCTTTGCCAATTCCACAAGAACAACCTTAGCGAAAGGCTGCTTGAAGGGAAACATGTAACCCTGTGAGATGAATTCACAGAACACAGAGCAGTTTCTCAGAAAGCTTCTTTCCAGTTTTGAACGGAAGATATTTCCTTTTTCCCCGTAGCCCTCTATGGGCTTCCAAATATCCCTTTGCCAATTCCACAAGAACAGCCTTAGCGAAAGCCTGCTTGAAGGGAAAGATGTAACTCTGTGAGATGAATTCACAGAACACAGAGCAGTTTCTCAGAAAGCTTCTTTCCAGTTTTGAACGGAAGATATTTCCTTTTTCACCATAGCCCTCTATGGGCTTCCAAATATCCCTTTGCCAATTCCACAAGAACAGCCGTAGTGAAAGGCTTCTTGAAGGGAAAGATGTAACCCTTCGAGATGAATTAAGAGAACACAGAGCAGTTTCTCAGAAAGCTTCTTTCCAGTTTTGAACGGAAGATATTTACTTTTTCACCATAGCCCTCTATTGGCTTCCAAATATCCCTTTGCCTATTCCACAAGAACAGCCTTAGCGAAAGGCTTCCTGAAGGGAAAGATGTAACTCTGTGAGACGAATTAAGAGAACACAGAGCAGTTTCTCAGAACGCTTCTTTCCAGTTTTGAACGGAAGATATTTCCTTTTTCACCATAGCCCTCTATGGGCTTCCAAATATCCTTTGCCAATTTCACAAGAACAGCCTTAGCGAAAAGCTTCTTGAAGGGAAAGATGTAACTCTGTGAGATGAATTCACAGAACACAGAGCAGTTTCTCAGAAAGCTTCTTTCCAGTTTTGAACGGAAGATATTTCCTTTTTCCCCGTAGCCCTCTATGGGCTTCCAAATATCCCTTTGCCAATTCCACAAGAACAGCCTTAGCGAAAGGAGGCTTGAAGGGAAAGATGTAACTCTGTGAGGTGAATTCACAGAACACAGAGCAGTTTCTCAGAAAGCTTCTTTCCAGTTTTGAACGGAAGATATTTCCTTTTTCACCATAGCCCTCTATGGGCTTCCAAATATCCCTTTGCCAAATCCACAAGAACAGCCTTAGCGAAAGTCTTCTTAAAGGGAAAGATGTAACTCTGTGAGATGAATTCACAGAACACAGAACAGTTTCTCAGAAAGCTTCTTTCCAGTTTTGAATGGAAGATATTTCCTTTTTCACCATTGCCCTCTATTGGCTTCCAAATATCCCTTTGCCAATTCCACAAGAACAGCCTTAGCGAAAGGCCTATTGAAGGGAAAGATGTAACTCTGTGAGATGAATTCACAGAACACAGAGCAGTTTCTCAGAAAGCTTCTTTCCAATTTTGAACGGAAGATATTTCCTTTTTCACCATAGCCCTCTATGGGCTTCCAAATATCGCTTTGCCAATTCCACAGGAACAGCCTTAGCGAAAGGCTTCTTGAAGGGAAAGATGTAACTCTGTGAGATGAATTCACAGAACACAGAGCAGTTTCACAGAAAGCTTCTTTCCAGTTTTGAACGGAAGATATTTCCTTTTTCCCCATAGCCCTCTATGGGCTTACAAATATCCCTTTGCCAATTCCACAAGAACAGCCGTACCGAAAGGCTTCTTGAAGGGAAAGATGTAACTCTGTGAGATGAATTAAGAGAACACAGAGCAGTTTCTTAGAAAGCTTTTTCCAGTTTTCAGCGGAAGATATTTCCTTTTTCACCATAGCCCACTATGGGCTTCCAAATATCCCTTTGCCAATTCCACAAGAACAGCCTTAGCGAAAGGCGTCTTGAAGGGAAAGATTTAACTCTGTGAGATGTATTCACAGAACACAGAGCAGTTTTTCACAAAGCTTCTTTCCAGTTTTGAACGGAAGATATTTCCTTTTTCACCATAGCCCTCTATGGGCTTCCAAATATCCCTTTGCCAAATCCACAAGAACAACCTTAGCGAAAGGCTTCTTAAAGGGAAAGATGTAACTCTGTGAGATGAATTCACAGAACACAGAGCAGTTTCTCAGAAACCTTCTTTCCAGTTTTGAACGGAAGATATTTCCTTTTTCACCATTGCCCTCTATTGGCTTCCAAATATCCCTTTGCCAATTCCACAAGAACAGCCTTAGCGAAAGGCCTCTTGAAGGGAAAGATGTAACTCTGTGAGATGAATTCACAGAACACAGAGCAGTTTCTCAGAAAGCTTCTTTCCAATTTTGAACGGAAGATATTTCCTTTTTCACCATAGCCCTCTATGGGCTTCCAAATATCCCTTTGCCAATTCCACAAGAACAGCCTTAGCGAAAGGCTTCTTGAAGGGAAAGATGTAACTGTGTGAGATGAATTCACAGAACACAGAGCAGTTTCACAGAAAGCTTCTTTCCAGTTTTGAACGGAAGATATTTCCTTTTTCCCCATAGCCCTCTATGGGCTTCCAAATATCCCTTTGCCAATTCCACAAGAACAGCCGTAGCGAAAGGCTTCTTGAAGGGAAAGATGTAACTCTGTGAGATGAATTAAGAGAACACAGAGCAGTTTCTCAGAAAGCTTTTTCCAGTTTTCAGCGGAAGATATTTCCTTTTTCACCATAGCCCACTATGGGCTTCCAAATATCCCTTTGCCAATTCCACAAGAACAGCCTTACCGAAAGGCTTCTTGAAGGGAAAGATGTAACTCTGTGAGATGAATTCATAGAACACAGAGCAGTTTCTCAGAAATTTTTTTCCAGTTTTGAACGGAAGATATTTCCTTTTTCACCATAGCCCTCTATGGGCTTCCAAATATCCCTTTGCCAATTCCACAAGAACAGCCTTAGCGAAAGGCTGCTTGAAGGGAAACATGTAACCCTGTGAGATGAATTCACAGAACACAGAGCAGTTTCTCAGAAAGTTTCTTTCCAGTTTTGAACGGAAGATAATTCCTTTTTCACCATAGCCCAATATGGGCTTCCAAATATCCCTTTGCCAATTCCACAAGAACAGCCTTAGCGAAAGGCCTATTGAAAGGAAAGATGTAATTCTGTGAGATGAATTCACAGAACACAGAGCAGTTTCTCAGAAAGCTTTTTCCAGTTTTCAGCGGAAGATAATTCCTTTTTCACCATAGCCCACTATGGGCTTCCAAATATCCCTTTGCCAATTCCACAAGAACAGCCTTAGCGAAAGGCTTCTTGAAGGGAAAGATGTAACTCTGTGAGATGAATTCATAGAACACAGAGCAGTTTCTCAGAAATTTTTTTCCAGTTTTGAACGGAAGATATTTCCTTTTTCACCATAGCCCTCTATGGGCTTCCAAATATCCCTTTGCCAATTCCACAAGAACAACCTTAGCGAAAGGCTGCTTGAAGGGAAACATGTAACCCTGTGAGATGAATTCACAGAACACAGAGCAGTTTCTCAGAAAGCTTCTTTCCAGTTTTGAACGGAAGATATTTCCTTTTTCCCCGTAGCCCTCTATGGGCTTCCAAATATCCCTTTGCCAATTCCACCAGAACAGCCTTAGCGAAAGGCTGCTTGAAGGGAAAGATGTAACTCTGTGAGATGAATTCACAGAACACAGAGCAGTTTCTCAGAAAGCTTCTTTCCAGTTTTGAACGGAAGATATTTCCTTTTTCACCATAGCCCTCTATGGGCTTCCAAATATCCCTTTGCCAATTCCACAAGAACAGCCTTAGTGAAAGGCTTCTTGAAGGGAAAGATGTAACTCTTTGAGATGAATTAAGAGAACACAGAGCAGTTTCTCAGAAAGCTTCTTCCCAGTTTTGAATGGAAGATATTTCCTTTTTCCCCATAGCCCTCTATGGGCTTCCAAATATCCTTTTGCCAATTCCACAAGAACAGCCTTAGCGAAAGGCTTCTTGAAGGGAAAGATGTAACTCTGTGAGATGAATTAAGAGAACACAGAGCAGTTTCTCAGAAAGCTTCTTTCCAGTTTTCAGCGGAAGATATTTCCTTTTTCACCATAGCCCACTATGGTCTTCCAAACATCCCTTTGCCAATTCCACAAGAACAGCCTTAGCGAAAGGCTTCTTGAAGGGAAAGATGTAACTCTGTGAGATGAATTCACAGAACACAGAGCAGTTTCTCAGAAAGCTTCTTTCCAGTTTTGAACGGAAGATATTTCCTTTTTCACTGTAGCCCTCTATGGGCTTCCAAATATACCTTTGCCAATTCCACAAGAACAGCCTTAGCGAAAGGCGTCTTGAAGGGAAAGATGTAACTCTGTGAGATGAATTCACAGAACACAGAGCACTTTCTCAGAAAGCTTCTTTCCAGTTTTGAACGGAAGATATTTCCTTTTCCACTGTAGCCCTCTATGGGCTTCCAAATATCCCTTTGCCAATTCCACAAGAACAGCCTTAGCGAAAGGCTTCTTGAAGGGAAAGATGTAACTCTGTGAGAGGAATTAACAGAACACAGAGCAGTTTCACAGAAAGCTTCTTTCCAGTATTGAACGGAAGATATTTCCTTTTTAACTGTAGCCCTCTATGGGCTTCCAAATATCCCTTTGCCAATTCCACAAGAACAGCCTTAGCGAAAGGCCTATTGAAAGGAAAGATGTAACTCTGTGAGATGAATTCACAGAACACAGAGCAGTTTCTCAGAAAGATTCTTTCCAGTTTGGACGGAAGATATTTCCTTTTTCCCCATAGCTCTCTATGGGCTTCCAAATATCCCTTTGCCAATTCCACAAGAACAGCCTTAGCGAAAGGCTTCTTGAAGGGAAAGATGTAACTCTGTGAGATGAATTCACAGAACACAGATCAGTTTCTCAGAAAGCTTCTTTCCAGTTTTCAACGGAAGACATTTCCTTTTTCCCCATAGCCCTCTAAGGGCTTTCAAATATCCCTTTGCCAATTCCACAAGAACAGCCTTAGCGAAAGGCTTCTTGAAGGCAAAGATGTAACTCTGTGAGATGAATTCACAGAACACAGAGCAGTTTCTCAGAAAGCTTCTTTCCAGTTTTGTACGGAAGATATTTCCTTTTTCACTGTAGCCCTCTATGGGCTTCCAAATATACCTTTGCCAATTCCACAAGAACAGCCTTAGCGAAAGGCGTCTTGAAGGGAAAGATGTAACTCTGTGAGATGAATTCACAGAACACAGAGCACTTTCTCAGAAAGCTTCTATCCAGTTTTGAACGGAAGATATTTCCTTTTCCACTGTAGCCCTCTATGGGCTTCCAAATATCCCTTTGCCAATTCCACAAGAACAGCCTTAGCGAAAGGCTTCTTGAAGGGAAAGATGTAACTCTGTGAGAGGAATTAACAGAACACAGAGCAGTTTCACAGAAAGCTTCTTTCCAGTTTTGAACGGAAGATATTTCCTTTTTAACTGTAGCCCTCTATGGGCTTCCAAATATCCCTTTGGCAATTCTACAAGAACAGCCTTCGCGAAAGGCCTATTGAAAGGAAAGATGTAACTCTGTGATATGAATTCACAGAACACAGAGCAGTTTCTCAGAAAGCTTCTTTCCAGTTTTGAACGGAAGATATTTCCTTTTTCACCATAGCCCTCTATGGGCTTCCAAATATCCCCTTGCCAAATCCACAAGAACAGCCTTAGCGAAAGGCTTCTTAAAGGGAAAGATGTAACTCTGTGAGATGAATTCACAGAACACAGAGCAGTTTCTCAGAAAGCTTCTTTCCACTTTTGAACGGAAGATATTTCCTTTTTCACCTTGGCCCTCTATTGGCTTCCAAATATCCCTTTGCCAATTCCACAAGAACAGCCTTAGCGAAAGGCCTCTTGAAGGGAAAGGTGTAACTCTGTGAGATGAATTCACAGAACACAGAGCAGTTTCTCAGAAAGCTTCTTTCCAGTTTTGAACGGAAGATATTTCCTTTTTCACCATAGCCCTCTATGGGCTTCCAAATATCCCTTTGCCAATTCCACAAGAACAGCCTTAGTGAAAGGCTTCTTGAAGGGAAAGATGTAACTCTTTGAGATGAATTAAGAGAACACAGAGCAGTTTCTCAGAAAGCTTCTTCCCAGTTTTGAATGGAAGATATTTCCTTTTTCCCCATAGCCCTCTATGGGCTTCCAAATATCCTTTTGCCAATTCCACAAGAACAGCCTTAGCGAAAGGCTTCTTGAAGGGAAAGATGTAACTCTGTGAGATGAATTAAGAGAACACAGAGCAGTTTCTCAGAAAGCTTCTTTCCAGTTTTCAGCGGAAGATATTTCCTTTTTCACCATAGCCCACTATGGTCTTCCAAACATCCCTTTGCCAATTCCACAAGAACAGCCTTAGCGAAAGGCTTCTTGAAGGCAAAGATGTAACTCTGTGAGATGAATTCACAGAACACAGAGCAGTTTCTCAGAAAGCTTCTTTCCAGTTTTGAACGGAAGATATTTCCTTTTTCACTGTAGCCCTCTATGGGCTTCCAAATATACCTTTGCCAATTCCACAAGAACAGCCTTAGCGAAAGGCGTCTTGAAGGGAAAGATGTAACTCTGTGAGATGAATTCACAGAACACAGAGCACTTTCTCAGAAAGCTTCTATCCAGTTTTGAACGGAAGATATTTCCTTTTCCACTGTAGCCCTCTATGGGCTTCCAAATATCCCTTTGCCAATTCCACAAGAACAGCCTTAGCGAAAGGCTTCTTGAAGGGAAAGATGTAACTCTGTGAGAGGAATTAACAGAACACAGAGCAGTTTCACAGAAAGCTTCTTTCCAGTTTTGAACGGAAGATATTTCCTTTTTAACTGTAGCCCTCTATGGGCTTCCAAATATCCCTTTGCCAATTCTACAAGAACAGCCTTCGCGAAAGGCCTATTGAAAGGAAAGATGTAACTCTGTGAGATGAATTCACAGAACACAGAGCAGTTTCTCAGAAAGCTTCTTTCCAGTTTTGAACGGAAGATATTTCCTTTTTCCCCATAGCCCTCTATGGGCTTCCAAATATCCCTTTGCCAATTCCACAAGAACAGCCTTAGCGAAAGGCTTCTTGAAGGGAAAGATGTAACTCTGTGGGATGAATTAAGAGTACACAGAGCAGTTTCTCAGAAAGCTTCTTTCCAGTTTTCAGCGGAAGATATTTCCTTTTTCACAATAGCCCACTATGGACTTCCAAATATCCCTTTGCAAATCCACAAGAACAGCCTTAGCGAAAGGCTTCTTGAAGGGAAAGATGTAACTCTGTGAGAGGAATTAACAGAACACAGAGCAGTTTCTCAGAAAGCTTCTTTCCAGTTTTGAACGGAAGGTATTTCCTTTTCCACTGAAGCCCTCTATGGGCTTCCAAATATCCCTTTGCCAATTCCACAAGAACAGCCTTAGCGAAAGGCCTCTTGAAGGGAAAGATGTAACTCAGTGAGATGAATTCACAGAACACAGAGCAGTTTCTCAGAAAGCTTCTTTCCAGTTTTGAACGGAAGATATTTACTTTTTCACCATAGCCCTCTATGGGCTTCCAAATATCCCTTTGCCAATTCCACAAGAACAGCCTTAGCGAAAGGCTGCTTGAAGGGAAAGATGTAATTCTGTGAGATGAATTCAAAGAACACAGAGCAGTTTCACAGAAAGCTTCTTTCCAGTTTTGAACGGAAGATATTTCCATTTTCCCCATAGCCCTCTATGGGCTTCCAAATATCCCTTTGCCAATTCCACAAGAACAGCCGTAGCGAAAGGCTTCTTGAAGGGAAAGATGTAACTCTGTGAGATGAATTAAGAGAACACAGAGCAGTTTCACAGAAAGCTTCTTTCCAGTTTTGAACGAAAGATATTTCCTTTTTCCCCATAGCCCTCTATGGGCTTCCAAATATCCCTTTGCCAATTCCACAAGAACAGCCTTAGCGAAAGGCTTCTTGAAGGCAAAGATGTAACTCTGTGAGATGAATTCACAGAACACAGAGCAGTTTCTCAGAAAGCTTCTTTCCAGTTTTGAACGGAAGATAATTCCTTTTTCACCATAGCCCTATAAGGGCTTCCAAATATCCCTTTGCCAATTCCACAAGAACAGCCTTAGCGAAAGGCCTATTGAAAGGAAAGATGTAACTCTGTGAGATGAATTCACAGAACACAGAGCAGTTTCTCAGAAAGCATTTTCCAGTTTTCAGCGGAAGATATTTCCTTTTTCACCATAGCCCACTATGGGCTTCCAAATATCCCTTTGCCAATTCCACAAGAACAGCCTTAGCGAAAGGCTTCTTGAAGGGAAAGATTTAACTCTGTGAGATGAATTCATAGAACACAGAGCAGTTTCTCAGAAATTTTTTTCCAGTTTTGAACGGAAGATATTTCCTTTTTCACCATAGCCCTCTAAGAGCTTCCAAATATCCGTTTGCCAATTCCACAAGAACAGCCTTAGCGAAACGCTGCTTGAAGGGAAACATGTAACCCTGTGAGATGAATTCACAGAACACAGAGCAGTTTCTCAGAAAGCTTCTTTCCAGTTTTCAACGGAAGATATTTCCTTTTTCACCATAGCCCTCTACGGGCTTCCAAATATGCCTTTGCCAATTCCACATGAACAGGCTTAGCGAAAGGCTTCTTGAAGGGAAAGATGTAACTCTGTGAGACGAATTAACAAAACACAGAGCAGTTTCTCAGAAAGCTTCTTTCTAGTTTTGAACGGAAGATATTTCCTTTTTCCCCATAGCCCTCTATGGGCTTCCAAATATCCCTTTGCCAATTCCACAAGAACAGCCTTAGCGAAAAGCTTCTTGAAGGGAAAGATGTAACTCTGTGAGATGAATTCACAGAACACAGAGCAGTTTCTCAGAAAGCTTCTTTCCAGTTTTGAACTTAAGATATTTCCTTTTTCCCCATAGCCCTCTATGGGCTTCCAAATATCCCTTTGCCAATTCCACAAGAACAGCCTTAGCGAAAGGCTGCTTGAAGGGAAAGATGTAACTCTGTGAGATGAATTCACAGAACACAGAGCAGTTTCTCAGAAAGCTTCTTTCCAGTTTTCAACGGAAGATATTTCCGTTTTCACCATAGCCCTCTATGGGCTTCCAAATATCCCTCTGACAATTCCACAAGAACAGCCTTAGCGAAAGGCTTCTTGAAGGGAAAGATGTAACTCTGTGAGATGAATTCACAGAACACAGAGCAGTTTCTCAGAAAGCTTCTTTCCAGTTTTGAACGGAAGATATCTCCTATTTCCCCATAGCCCTCTTTGGGCTTCCAAATATCCCTTTGCCAATTCCACAAGAACAGCCTTAGCGAAAGGATGCTTGAAGAGAAAGATGTAACTCAGTGAGATGAATTCAGAGAACACAGAGCAGTTTCTCAGAAAGCTTCTTTCCAGTTTTGAACGGAAGATATTTCCTTTTTCACTGTAGCCCTCTATGGGCTTCCAAATATCCCTTTGCCAATTCCACAAGAACAGCCTTAGCGAAAGGCGTCTTGAAGGGAAAGATGTAACTCTGTGAGATGAATTCACAGAACACAGAGCACTTTCTCAGAAAGCTTCTTTCCAGTTTTTAACGGAAGATATTTCCTTTTTCACTGTAGCCCTCTATGGGCTTCCAAATATCCCTTTGCCAATTCCACAAGAACAGCCTTAGCGAAAGGCTTCTTGAAGGGAAAGATGTAACTCTGTGATATGAATTCACAGAACACAGAGCAGTTTCTCAGAAAGCTTCTTCCCAGTTTTGAACGGAAGATATTTCCTTTTTCACCATAGCCCTCTATGGGCTTCCAAATATCCTTTTGCCAATTCCACAAGAACAGCCTTAGCGAAAGGCTTCTTGAAGGGAAAGATGTAACTCTGTGAGATGAATTAAGAGAACACAGAGCAGTTTCTCAGAAAGCTTCTTTCCAGTTTTCAGCGGAAGATATTTCCTTTTTCACCATAGCCCACTATGGTCTTCCAAACATCCTTTTGCCAATTCCACAAGAACAGCCTTAGCGAAAGGCTTCTTGAAGGGAAAGATGTAACTCTGTGAGATGAATTCACAGAACACAGAGCAGTTTCTCAGAAAGCTTCTTTCCAGTTTTGAACGGAAGATATTTCCTTTTTCACCATAGCCCTCTATGGGCTTCCAAATATCCCTTTGCCAATTCCACAAGAACAGCCTTAGCGAAAGGCTTCTTGAAGGGAAACTTGTAACTCTGTGAGATGAATTAACAGAACACAGAGCAGTTTCTCAGAAAGCTTCTTTCCAGTTTTGAACGGAAGATATTTCCTTTTTCACCATAGCCCTCTATGGGCTTCCAAATATCCCTTCGCCAATTCCACAAAACAGCCTTAGCGAAAGGCTTCTTGAAGGGAAAGATGTAACTCTGTGAGATGAATTCACAGAACACAGAGTAGTTTCTCAGAAAGCTTCTTTCCCGTTTTGAACGGAAGATATTTCCTTTTTCACAATAGCCCTCTATGGGCTTCCAAATATGCCTTTGCAAATTCCACATGAACAGGCTTAGCGAAAGGCTTCCTGAAGGGAAAGATGTAACTCTGTGAGACGAATTAACAGAACACAGAGCAGTTTCTCAGAAAGATTCTTTCCAGTTTTGAAGGGAAGATATTTCCTTTTTCACCATAGCCCTCTATGGGCTTCCAAATATAATGCCAATTTCACAAGAACAGCCTTAGCGAAAAGCTCCTTGAAGGGAAAGATGTAACTCAGTGAGATGAATTCACAGAACACAGAGCAGTTTCTCTGAAAGCTTCTTTCCAGTTTTGAACGGAAGATATTTCCTTTTTCCCCGTAGCCCTCTATGGGCTTCCAAATATCCCCTTGCCAATTCCACAAGAAGAGCCTTAGCGAAAGGCCTATTGAAAGGAAAGATGTAACTCTGTGAGATGAATTCACAGAACACAGAGCAGTTTCTCAGAAAGCTTCTTTCCAGTTTTGAACGGAAGATATTTCCTTTTTCACCATAGCCCTCTATGGG
Organism: Chlorocebus sabaeus; assembly: GCF_047675955.1. Taxonomy (NCBI): domain Eukaryota; kingdom Metazoa; phylum Chordata; class Mammalia; order Primates; family Cercopithecidae; genus Chlorocebus; species Chlorocebus sabaeus. The sequence goes on from NW_027327550.1 coordinate 415,444, forward strand.
CTTCCAAATATCCCTTTGCCAATTCCACAAGAACAGCCTTAGCGAAAGGCTTCTTGAAGGGAAAGATGTAACTCTGTGAGATGAATTCACAGAACACAGAGCAGTTTCACAGAAAGCTTCGTTCCAGTTTTGAACGGAAGATATTTCCTTTTTCCCCATAGCCCTCTATGGGCTTCCAAATATCCCTTTGCCAATTCCACAAGAACAGCCGTAGCGAAAGGCTTCTTGAAGGGAAAGATGTAACTCTGTGAGATGAATTAAGAGAACACAGAGCAGTTTCTCAGAAAGCTTTTTCCAGTTTTCAGCGGAAGATATTTCCTTTTTCACCATAGCCCACTATGGGCTTCCAAATATCCCTTTGCCAATTCCACAAGAACAGCCTTAGCGAAAGGCTTCTTGAAGGGAAAGATGTAACTCTGTGAGATGAATTCATAGAACACAGAGCAGTTTCTCAGAAATTTTTTTCCAGTTTTGAACGGAAGATATTTCCTTTTTCACCATAGCCCTCTATGGGCTTCCAAATATCCCTTTGCCAATTCCACAAGAACAGCCTTAGCGAAAGGCTGCTTGAAGGGAAACATGTAACCCTGTGAGATGAATTCACAGAACACAGAGCAGTTTCTCAGAAAGCTTCTTTCCAGTTTTCAACGGAAGATAATTCCTTTTTCACCATAGCCCTCTATGGGCTTCCAAATATCCCTTTGCCAATTCCACAAGAACAGCCTTAGCGAAAGGGCTATTGAAAGGAAAGATGTAACTCTGTGAGATGAATTCACAGAACACAGAGCAGTTTCTCAGAAAGCTTTTTCCAGTTTTCAGCGGAAGATATTTCCTTTTTCACCATAGCCCACTATGGGCTTCCAAATATCCCTTTGCCAATTCCACAAGAACAGCCTTAGCGAAAGGCTTCTTGAAGGGAAAGATGTAACTCTGTGAGATGAATTCATAGAACACAGAGCAGTTTCTCAGAAATTTTTTTCCAGTTTTGAACGGAAGATATTTCCTTTTTCACCATAGCCCTCTATGGGCTTCCAAATATCCCTTTGCCAATTACACAAGAACAGCCTTAGCGAAAGGCTGCTTGAAGGGAAACATGTAACCCTGTGAGATGAATTCACAGAACACAGAGCAGTTTCTCAGAAACCTTCTTTCCAGTTTTGAACGGAAGATATTTCCTTTTTCATCATAGCCCTCTATGGGCTTCCAAATATTCCTTTGCCAATTGCACAAGAACAGCCTTAGCGAAAGACTTCTTGAAGGGAAGATGTAACTCTGTGAGATGAACTAACACACCACAGAGCAGTTTCTCAGAAAGCTTCTTTCCCGTTTTGAACCGAAGATATTTCCTTTTTCACCATAGCCCTCTACGGGCTTCCAAATATGCCTTTGCCAATTCCACAAAAACAGGCTTAGCGAAAGGCTTCTTGAAGGGAAAGATGTAACTCTGTGAGACGAATTAACAGAACACAGAGCAGTTTCTCAGAAAGCTTCTTTCCAGTTTTGAACGGAAGATATTTCCTTTTTCCCCATAGCCCTCTATGGACTTCCAAATATCCCTTTGCCAATTCCACAAGAACAGCCTTAGCGAAAAACTTCTTGAAGGGAAAGATGTAACTCTGTGAGATGAATTCACAGAACACAGAGCAGTTTCTCAGAAAGCTTCTTTCCAGTTTTGAACGGAAGATATTTCCTTTTTCCCCATAGCCCTCTATGGGCTTCCAAATATCCCTTTGCCAATTCCACAAGAACAGCCTTAGCGAAAGGCTTCTTGAAGGGAAAGATGTAACTCTGTGGGATGAATTAAGAGTACACAGAGCAGTTTCTCAGAAAGCTTCTTTCCAGTTTTCAGCGGAAGATATTTCCTTTTTCACAATAGCCCACTATGGACTTCCAAATATCCCTTTGCCAAATCCACAAGAACAGCCTTAGCGAAAGGCTTCTTGAAGGGAAAGATGTAACTCTGTGAGAGGAATTAACAGAACACAGAGCAGTTTCTCAGAAAGCTTCTTTCCAGTTTTGAACGGAAGGTATTTCCTTTTTCACCATAGCCCTCTATTGGCTTCCAAATATCCCTTTGCCAATTCCACAAGAACAGCCTTAGCGAAAGGCCTCTTGAAGGGAAAGATGTAACTCAGTGAGATGAATTCACAGAACACAGAGCAGTTTCTCAGAAAGCTTCTTTCCAGTTTTGAACGGAAGATATTTACTTTTTCACCATAGCCCTCTATGGGCTTCCAAATATCCCTTTGCCAATTCCACAAGAACAGCCTTAGCGAAAGGCTGCTTGAAGGGAAAGATGTAATTCTGTGAGATGAATTCACAGAACACAGAGCAGTTTCACAGAAAGCTTCTTTCCAGTTTAGAACGGAAGATATTTCCTTTTTCCCCATAGCCCTCTATGGGCTTCCAAATATCCCTTTGCCAATTCCACAAGAACAGCCGTAGCGAAAGGCTTCTTGAAGGGAAAGATGTAACTCTGTGAGATGAATTAAGAGAACACAGAGCAGTTTCTCAGAAAGCTTCTTTCCAGTTTTCAACGGAAGACATTTCCTTTTTCAACATAGCCCTCTAAGGGCTTCCAAATATCCCTTTGCCAATTCCACAAGAACAGCCTTAGCGAAAGGCTTCTTGAAGGCAAAGATGAAACTCTGTGAGATGAATTCACAGAACAGAGAGCACTTTCTCAGAAAGCTTCTATCCAGTTTTGAACGGAAGATATTTCCTTTTCCACTGTAGCCCTCTATGGGCTTCCAAATATCCCTTTGCCAATTCCACAAGAACAGCCTTAGCGAAAGGCGTCTTGAAGGGAAAGATGTAACTCTGTGAGATGAATTCACAGAACACAGAGCAGTTTCTCAGAAAGCTTCTTTCCAGTTTTGAACGGAAGATATTTCCTTTTTCCCCGTAGCCCTCTATGGGCTTCCAAATATCCCTTTGCCAATTCCACAAGAACAGCCTTAGCGAAAGGAGGCTTGAAGGGAAAGATGTAACTCTGTGAGATGAATTCACAGAACACAGAGTAGTTTCTCAGAAAGCTTCTTTCCAGTTTTGAACGGAAGATATTTCCTTTTTCACCATAGCCCTCTATGGGCTTCCAAATATCCCTTTGCCAAATCCACAAGAACAGCCTTAGCGAAAGGCTTCTTAAAGGGAAAGATGTAACTCTGTGAGATGAATTCACAGAACACAGAGCAGTTTCTCAGAAAGCTTCTTTCCAGTTTTGAAAGGAAGATATTTCCTTTTTCACCATTGCCCTCCATTGGCTTCCAAATATCCCTTTGCCAATTCCACAAGAACAGCCTTAGCGAAAGGCCTCTTGAAGGGAAAGATGTAACTCTGTGAGATGAATTCACAGAACACAGAGCAGTTTCTCAGAAAGCTTCTTTCCAGTTTTGAACGGAAGATATTTCCTTTTTCACCATAGCCCTCTATGGGCTTCCAAATATCCCGTTGCCAATTCCACAAGAACAGCCTTAGCGAAAGGCTTCTTGAAGGGAAAGATGTAACTCTGTGAGAAGAATTCATAGAACACAGAGCAGTTTCTCAGAAATTTTTTTCCAGTTTTGAACGGAAGATATTTCCTTTTTCACCATAGCCCTCTATGGGCTTCCAAATATCCCTTTGCCAATTCCACAAGAACAACCTTAGCGAAAGGCTGCTTGAAGGGAAACATGTAACCCTGTGAGATGAATTCACAGAACACAGAGCAGTTTCTCAGAAAGCTTCTTTCCAGTTTTGAACGGAAGATATTTCCTTTTTCCCCGTAGCCCTCTATGGGCTTCCAAATATCCCTTTGCCAATTCCACAAGAACAGCCTTAGCGAAAGGCTGCTTGAAGGGAAAGATGAAACTCTGTGAGATGAATTCACAGAACACAGAGCAGTTTCACAGAAAGCTTCTTTCCAGTTTTGAACGGAAGATATTTCCTTTTTCACCATAGCCCTCTATGGGCTTCCAAATATCCCTTTGCCAATTCCACAAGAACAGCCTTAGTGAAAGGCTTCTTGAAGGGAAAGATGTAACTCTGTGAGATGAATTAAGAGAACACAGAGCAGTTTCTCAGAAAGCTTCTTCCCAGTTTTGAACGGAAGATATTTCCTTTTTCCCCATAGCCCTCTATGGTCTTCCAAATATCCTTTTGCCAATTCCACAAGAACAGCCTTAGCGAAAGGCTTCTTGAAGGGAAAGATGTAACTCGGTGAGATGAATTAAGAGAACACAGAGCAGTTTCTCAGAAAGCTTCTTTAAAGTTTTCAGCGGAAGATATTTCCTTTTTCACCATAGCCCACTATGGTCTTCCAAACATCCCTTTGCCAATTCCACAAGAACAGCCTTAGTGAAAGGCTTCTTGAAGGGAAAGATGTAACTCTGTGAGATGAATTCACAGAACACAGAGCAGATTCTCAGAAAGCTTCTTTCCAGTTTTAAACGGAAGATATTTCCTTTTTCACTGTAGCCCTCTATGGGCTTCCAAATATACCTATGCCAATTCCACAAGAACAGCCTTAGCGAAAGGCGTCTTGAAGGGAAAGATGTAACTCTGTGAGATGTATTCACCGAACACAGAGCAGTTTCTCAGAAAGCTTCTTTCCAGTTTTGAACGGAAGATATTTCCTTTTTCACCATAGCCCTCTATGGGCTTCCAAATATCCCTTTGCCAAATCCACAAGAACAACCTTAGCGAAAGGCTTCTTAAAGGGAAAGATGTAACTCTGTGAGATGAATTCACAGAACACAGAGCAGTTTCTCAGAAAGCTTCTTTCCAGTTTTGAACGGAAGATATTTCCTTTTTCACCATTGCCCTCTATTGGCTTCCAAATATCCCTTTGCCAATTCCACAAGAACAGCCTTAGCGAAAGGCCTCTTGAAGGGAAAGATGTAACTCTGTGAGATGAATTCACAGAACACAGAGTAGTTTCTCAGAAAGCTTCTTTCCAATTTTGAACGGAAGATATTTCCTTTTTCACCATAGCCCCCTATGGGCTTCCAAATATCCCTTTGCCAATTCCACAAGAACAGCCTTAGCGAAAGGCTTCTTGAAGGGAAAGATGTAACTCTGTGAGATGAATTCACAGAACACAGAGCAGTTTCACAGAAAGCTTCTTTCCAGTTTTGAACGGAAGATATTTCCTTTTTCCCCATAGCCCTCTTTGGGGTTCCAAATATCCCTTTGCCAATTCCACAAGAACAGCCTTAGCGAAAGGCCTATTGAAAGGAAAGATGTAATTCTGTGAGATGAATTCACAGAACACAGAGCAGTTTCTCAGAAAGCTTTTTCCAGTTTTCAGCGGAAGATAATTCCTTTTTCACCATAGCCCACTAAGGGCTTCCAAATATCCCTTTGCCAATTCCACAAGAACAGCCTTAGCGAAAGCCTGCTTGAAGGGAAAGATGTAACTCTGTGAGATGAATTCACAGAACACAGAGCAGTTTCTCAGAAAGCTTCTTTCCAGTTTTGAACGGAAGATATTTCCTTTTTCACCATAGCCCTCTATGGGCTTCCAAATATCCCTTTGCCAATTCCACAAGAACAGCCGTAGTGAAAGGCTTCTTGAAGGGAAAGATGTAACCCTTCGAGATGAATTAAGAGAACACAGAGCAGTTTCTCAGAAAGCTTCTTTCCAGTTTTGAACGGAAGATATTTACTTTTTCACCATAGCCCTCTATTGGCTTCCAAATATCCCTTTGCCTATTCCACAAGAACAGCCTTAGCGAAAGGCTTCCTGAAGGGAAAGATGTAACTCTGTGAGACGAATTAAGAGAACACAGAGCAGTTTCTCAGAACGCTTCTTTCCAGTTTTGAACGGAAGATATTTCCTTTTTCACCATAGCCCTCTATGGGCTTCCAAATATCCTTTGCCAATTTCACAAGAACAGCCTTAGCGAAAAGCTTCTTGAAGGGAAAGATGTAACTCTGTGAGATGAATTCACAGAACACAGAGCAGTTTCTCAGAAAGCTTCTTTCCAGTTTTGAACGGAAGATATTTCCTTTTTCCCCGTAGCCCTCTATGGGCTTCCAAATATCCCTTTGCCAATTCCACAAGAACAGCCTTAGCGAAAGGAGGCTTGAAGGGAAAGATGTAACTCTGTGAGGTGAATTCACAGAACACAGAGCAGTTTCTCAGAAAGCTTCTTTCCAGTTTTGAACGGAAGATATTTCCTTTTTCACCATAGCCCTCTATGGGCTTCCAAATATCCCTTTGCCAAATCCACAAGAACAGCCTTAGCGAAAGTCTTCTTAAAGGGAAAGATGTAACTCTGTGAGATGAATTCACAGAACACAGAACAGTTTCTCAGAAAGCTTCTTTCCAGTTTTGAATGGAAGATATTTCCTTTTTCACCATTGCCCTCTATTGGCTTCCAAATATCCCTTTGCCAATTCCACAAGAACAGCCTTAGCGAAAGGCCTATTGAAGGGAAAGATGTAACTCTGTGAGATGAATTCACAGAACACAGAGCAGTTTCTCAGAAAGCTTCTTTCCAATTTTGAACGGAAGATATTTCCTTTTTCACCATAGCCCTCTATGGGCTTCCAAATATCGCTTTGCCAATTCCACAAGAACAGCCTTAGCGAAAGGCTTCTTGAAGGGAAAGATGTAACTCTGTGAGATGAATTCACAGAACACAGAGCAGTTTCACAGAAAGCTTCTTTCCAGTTTTGAACGGAAGATATTTCCTTTTTCCCCATAGCCCTCTATGGGCTTACAAATATCCCTTTGCCAATTCCACAAGAACAGCCGTACCGAAAGGCTTCTTGAAGGGAAAGATGTAACTCTGTGAGATGAATTAAGAGAACACAGAGCAGTTTCTTAGAAAGCTTTTTCCAGTTTTCAGCGGAAGATATTTCCTTTTTCACCATAGCCCACTATGGGCTTCCAAATATCCCTTTGCCAATTCCACAAGAACAGCCTTAGCGAAAGGCGTCTTGAAGGGAAAGATTTAACTCTGTGAGATGTATTCACAGAACACAGAGCAGTTTTTCACAAAGCTTCTTTCCAGTTTTGAACGGAAGATATTTCCTTTTTCACCATAGCCCTCTATGGGCTTCCAAATATCCCTTTGCCAAATCCACAAGAACAACCTTAGCGAAAGGCTTCTTAAAGGGAAAGATGTAACTCTGTGAGATGAATTCACAGAACACAGAGCAGTTTCTCAGAAAGCTTCTTTCCAGTTTTGAACGGAAGATATTTCCTTTTTCACCATAGCCCTCTATTGGCTTCCAAATATCCCTTTGCCAATTCCACAAGAACAGCCTTAGCGAAAGGCCTCTTGAAGGGAAAGATGTAACTCTGTGAGATGAATTCACAGAACACAGAGCAGTTTCTCAGAAAGCTTCTTTCCAATTTTGAACGGAAGATATTTCCTTTTTCACCATAGCCCTCTATGGGCTTCCAAATATCCCTTTGCCAATTCCACAAGAACAGCCTTAGCGAAAGGCTTCTTGAAGGGAAAGATGTAACTCTGTGAGATGAATTCACAGAACACAGAGCAGTTTCACAGAAAGCTTCTTTCCAGTTTTGAACGGAAGATATTTCCTTTTTCCCCATAGCCCTCTATGGGCTTCCAAATATCCCTTTGCCAATTCCACAAGAACAGCCGTAGCGAAAGGCTTCTTGAAGGGAAAGATGTAACTCTGTGAGATGAATTAAGAGAACACAGAGCAGTTTCTCAGAAAGCTTTTTCCAGTTTTCAGCGGAAGATATTTCCTTTTTCACCATAGCCCACTATGGGCTTCCAAATATCCCTTTGCCAATTCCACAAGAACAGCCTTACCGAAAGGCTTCTTGAAGGGAAAGATGTAACTCTGTGAGATGAATTCATAGAACACAGAGCAGTTTCTCAGAAATTTTTTTCCAGTTTTGAACGGAAGATATTTCCTTTTTCACCATAGCCCTCTATGGGCTTCCAAATATCCCTTTGCCAATTCCACAAGAACAGCCTTAGCGAAAGGCTGCTTGAAGGGAAACATGTAACCCTGTGAGATGAATTCACAGAACACAGAGCAGTTTCTCAGAAAGTTTCTTTCCAGTTTTGAACGGAAGATAATTCCTTTTTCACCATAGCCCAATATGGGCTTCCAAATATCCCTTTGCCAATTCCACAAGAACAGCCTTAGCGAAAGGCCTATTGAAAGGAAAGATGTAATTCTGTGAGATGAATTCACAGAACACAGAGCAGTTTCTCAGAAAGCTTTTTCCAGTTTTCAGCGGAAGATAATTCCTTTTTCACCATAGCCCACTATGGGCTTCCAAATATCCCTTTGCCAATTCCACAAGAACAGCCTTAGCGAAAGGCTTCTTGAAGGGAAAGATGTAACTCTGTGAGATGAATTCATAGAACACAGAGCAGTTTCTCAGAAATTTTTTTCCAGTTTTGAACGGAAGATATTTCCTTTTTCACCATAGCCCTCTATGGGCTTCCAAATATCCCTTTGCCAATTCCACAAGAACAACCTTAGCGAAAGGCTGCTTGAAGGGAAACATGTAACCCTGTGAGATGAATTCACAGAACACAGAGCAGTTTCTCAGAAAGCTTCTTTCCAGTTTTGAACGGAAGATATTTCCTTTTTCCCCGTAGCCCTCTATGGGCTTCCAAATATCCCTTTGCCAATTCCACCAGAACAGCCTTAGCGAAAGGCTGCTTGAAGGGAAAGATGTAACTCTGTGAGATGAATTCACAGAACACAGAGCAGTTTCTCAGAAAGCTTCTTTCCAGTTTTGAACGGAAGATATTTCCTTTTTCACCATAGCCCTCTATGGGCTTCCAAATATCCCTTTGCCAATTCCACAAGAACAGCCTTAGTGAAAGGCTTCTTGAAGGGAAAGATGTAACTCTTTGAGATGAATTAAGAGAACACAGAGCAGTTTCTCAGAAAGCTTCTTCCCAGTTTTGAATGGAAGATATTTCCTTTTTCCCCATAGCCCTCTATGGGCTTCCAAATATCCTTTTGCCAATTCCACAAGAACAGCCTTAGCGAAAGGCTTCTTGAAGGGAAAGATGTAACTCTGTGAGATGAATTAAGAGAACACAGAGCAGTTTCTCAGAAAGCTTCTTTCCAGTTTTCAGCGGAAGATATTTCCTTTTTCACCATAGCCCACTATGGTCTTCCAAACATCCCTTTGCCAATTCCACAAGAACAGCCTTAGCGAAAGGCTTCTTGAAGGGAAAGATGTAACTCTGTGAGATGAATTCACAGAACACAGAGCAGTTTCTCAGAAAGCTTCTTTCCAGTTTTGAACGGAAGATATTTCCTTTTTCACTGTAGCCCTCTATGGGCTTCCAAATATACCTTTGCCAATTCCACAAGAACAGCCTTAGCGAAAGGCTTCTTGAAGGGAAAGATGTAACTCTGTGAGATGAATTCACAGAACACAGAGCAGTTTCTCAGAAAGCTTCTTTCCAGTTTTGAACGGAAGATATTTCCTTTTCCACTGTAGCCCTCTATGGGCTTCCAAATATCCCTTTGCCAATTCCACAAGAACAGCCTTAGCGAAAGGCTTCTTGAAGGGAAAGATGTAACTCTGTGAGAGGAATTAACAGAACACAGAGCAGTTTCACAGAAAGCTTCTTTCCAGTATTGAACGGAAGATATTTCCTTTTTAACTGTAGCCCTCTATGGGCTTCCAAATATCCCTTTGCCAATTCCACAAGAACAGCCTTAGCGAAAGGCCTATTGAAAGGAAAGATGTAACTCTGTGAGATGAATTCACAGAACACAGAGCAGTTTCTCAGAAAGATTCTTTCCAGTTTGGACGGAAGATATTTCCTTTTTCCCCATAGCTCTCTATGGGCTTCCAAATATCCCTTTGCCAATTCCACAAGAACAGCCTTAGCGAAAGGCTTCTTGAAGGGAAAGATGTAACTCTGTGAGATGAATTCACAGAACACAGATCAGTTTCTCAGAAAGCTTCTTTCCAGTTTTCAACGGAAGACATTTCCTTTTTCCCCATAGCCCTCTAAGGGCTTTCAAATATCCCTTTGCCAATTCCACAAGAACAGCCTTAGCGAAAGGCTTCTTGAAGGCAAAGATGTAACTCTGTGAGATGAATTCACAGAACACAGAGCAGTTTCTCAGAAAGCTTCTTTCCAGTTTTGTACGGAAGATATTTCCTTTTTCACTGTAGCCCTCTATGGGCTTCCAAATATACCTTTGCCAATTCCACAAGAACAGCCTTAGCGAAAGGCGTCTTGAAGGGAAAGATGTAACTCTGTGAGATGAATTCACAGAACACAGAGCACTTTCTCAGAAAGCTTCTATCCAGTTTTGAACGGAAGATATTTCCTTTTCCACTGTAGCCCTCTATGGGCTTCCAAATATCCCTTTGCCAATTCCACAAGAACAGCCTTAGCGAAAGGCTTCTTGAAGGGAAAGATGTAACTCTGTGAGAGGAATTAACAGAACACAGAGCAGTTTCACAGAAAGCTTCTTTCCAGTTTTGAACGGAAGATATTTCGTTTTTAACTGTAGCCCTCTATGGGCTTCCAAATATCCCTTTGGCAATTCTACAAGAACAGCCTTCGCGAAAGGCCTATTGAAAGGAAAGATGTAACTCTGTGATATGAATTCACAGAACACAGAGCAGTTTCTCAGAAAGCTTCTTTCCAGTTTTGAACGGAAGATATTTCCTTTTTCACCATAGCCCTCTATGGGCTTCCAAATATCCCCTTGCCAAATCCACAAGAACAGCCTTAGCGAAAGGCTTCTTAAAGGGAAAGATGTAACTCTGTGAGATGAATTCACAGAACACAGAGCAGTTTCTCAGAAAGCTTCTTTCCACTTTTGAACGGAAGATATTTCCTTTTTCACCTTGGCCCTCTATTGGCTTCCAAATATCCCTTTGCCAATTCCACAAGAACAGCCTTAGCGAAAGGCCTCTTGAAGGGAAAGGTGTAACTCTGTGAGATGAATTCACAGAACACAGAGCAGTTTCTCAGAAAGCTTCTTTCCAGTTTTGAACGGAAGATATTTCCTTTTTCACCATAGCCCTCTATGGGCTTCCAAATATCCCTTTGCCAATTCCACAAGAACAGCCTTAGTGAAAGGCTTCTTGAAGGGAAAGATGTAACTCTTTGAGATGAATTAAGAGAACACAGAGCAGTTTCTCAGAAAGCTTCTTTCCAGTTTTGAATGGAAGATATTTCCTTTTTCCCCATAGCCCTCTATGGGCTTCCAAATATCCTTTTGCCAATTCCACAAGAACAGCCTTAGCGAAAGGCTTCTTGAAGGGAAAGATGTAACTCTGTGAGATGAATTAAGAGAACACAGAGCAGTTTCTCAGAAAGCTTCTTTCCAGTTTTCAGCGGAAGATATTTCCTTTTTCACCATAGCCCACTATGGTCTTCCAAACATCCCTTTGCCAATTCCACAAGAACAGCCTTAGCGAAAGGCTTCTTGAAGGCAAAGATGTAACTCTGTGAGATGAATTCACAGAACACAGAGCAGTTTCTCAGAAAGCTTCTTTCCAGTTTTGAACGGAAGATATTTCCTTTTTCACTGTAGCCCTCTATGGGCTTCCAAATATACCTTTGCCAATTCCACAAGAACAGCCTTAGCGAAAGGCGTCTTGAAGGGAAAGATGTAACTCTGTGAGATGAATTCACAGAACACAGAGCACTTTCTCAGAAAGCTTCTTTCCAGTTTTGAACGGAAGATATTTCCTTTTCCACTGTAGCCCTCTATGGGCTTCCAAATATCCCTTTGCCAATTCCACAAGAACAGCCTTAGCGAAAGGCTTCTTGAAGGGAAAGATGTAACTCTGTGAGAGGAATTAACAGAACACAGAGCAGTTTCACAGAAAGCTTCTTTCCAGTTTTGAACGGAAGATATTTCCTTTTTCACTGTAGCCCTCTATGGGCTTCCAAATATCCCTTTGCCAATTCCACAAGAACAGCCTTAGCGAAAGGCCTATTGAAAGGAAAGATGTAACTCTGTGAGATGAATTCACAGAACACAGAGCAGTTTCTCAGAAAGATTCTTTCCAGTTTGGACGGAAGATATTTCCTTTTTCCCCATAGCTCTCTATGGGCTTCCAAATATCCCTTTGCCAATTCCACAAGAACAGCCTTAGCGAAAGGCTTCTTGAAGGGAAAGATGTAACTCTGTGAGATGAATTCACAGAACACAGATCAGTTTCTCAGAAAGCTTCTTTCCAGTTTTCAACGGAAGACATTTCCTTTTTCCCCATAGCCCTCTAAGGGCTTTCAAATATCCCTTTGCCAATTCCACAAGAACAGCCTTAGCGAAAGGCTTCTTGAAGGCAAAGATGTAACTCTGTGAGATGAATTCACAGAACACAGAGCAGTTTCTCAGAAAGCTTCTTTCCAGTTTTGTACGGAAGATATTTCCTTTTTCACTGTAGCCCTCTATGGGCTTCCAAATATACCTTTGCCAATTCCACAAGAACAGCCTTAGCGAAAGGCGTCTTGAAGGGAAAGATGTAACTCTGTGAGATGAATTCACAGAACACAGAGCACTTTCTCAGAAAGCTTCTATCCAGTTTTGAACGGAAGATATTTCCTTTTCCACTGTAGCCCTCTATGGGCTTCCAAATATCCCTTTGCCAATTCCACAAGAACAGCCTTAGCGAAAGGCTTCTTGAAGGGAAAGATGTAACTCTGTGAGAGGAATTAACAGAACACAGAGCAGTTTCACAGAAAGCTTCTTTCCAGTTTTGAACGGAAGATATTTCCTTTTTAACTGTAGCCCTCTATGGGCTTCCAAATATCCCTTTGCCAATTCTACAAGAACAGCCTTCGCGAAAGGCCTATTGAAAGGAAAGATGTAACTCTGTGAGATGAATTCACAGAACACAGAGCAGTTTCTCAGAAAGCTTCTTTCCAGTTTTGAACGGAAGATATTTCCTTTTTCCCCATAGCCCTCTATGGGCTTCCAAATATCCCTTTGCCAATTCCACAAGAACAGCCTTAGCGAAAGGCTTCTTGAAGGGAAAGATGTAACTCTGTGGGATGAATTAAGAGTACACAGAGCAGTTTCTCAGAAAGCTTCTTTCCAGTTTTCAGCGGAAGATATTTCCTTTTTCACAATAGCCCACTATGGACTTCCAAATATCCCTTTGCAAATCCACAAGAACAGCCTTAGCGAAAGGCTTCTTGAAGGGAAAGATGTAACTCTGTGAGAGGAATTAACAGAACACAGAGCAGTTTCTCAGAAAGCTTCTTTCCAGTTTTGAACGGAAGGTATTTCCTTTTCCACTGAAGCCCTCTATGGGCTTCCAAATATCCCTTTGCCAATTCCACAAGAACAGCCTTAGCGAAAGGCCTCTTGAAGGGAAAGATGTAACTCAGTGAGATGAATTCACAGAACACAGAGCAGTTTCTCAGAAAGCTTCTTTCCAGTTTTGAACGGAAGATATTTACTTTTTCACCATAGCCCTCTATGGGCTTCCAAATATCCCTTTGCCAATTCCACAAGAACAGCCTTAGCGAAAGGCTTCTTGAAGGCAAAGATGTAACTCTGTGAGATGAATTAAGAGAACACAGAGCAGTTTCACAGAAAGCTTCTTTCCAGTTTTGAACGAAAGATATTTCCTTTTTCCCCATAGCCCTCTATGGGCTTCCAAATATCCCTTTGCCAATTCCACAAGAACAGCCTTAGCGAAAGGCTTCTTGAAGGCAAAGATGTAACTCTGTGAGATGAATTCACAGAACACAGAGCAGTTTCTCAGAAAGCTTCTTTCCAGTTTTGAACGGAAGATAATTCCTTTTTCACCATAGCCCTATAAGGGCTTCCAAATATCCCTTTGCCAATTCCACAAGAACAGCCTTAGCGAAAGGCCTATTGAAAGGAAAGATGTAACTCTGTGAGATGAATTCACAGAACACAGAGCAGTTTCTCAGAAAGCATTTTCCAGTTTTCAGCGGAAGATATTTCCTTTTTCACCATAGCCCACTATGGGCTTCCAAATATCCCTTTGCCAATTCCACAAGAACAGCCTTAGCGAAAAGCTTCTTGAAGGGAAAGATTTAACTCTGTGAGATGAATTCATAGAACACAGAGCAGTTTCTCAGAAATTTTTTTCCAGTTTTGAACGGAAGATATTTCCTTTTTCACCATAGCCCTCTAAGAGCTTCCAAATATCCGTTTGCCAATTCCACAAGAACAGCCTTAGCGAAACGCTGCTTGAAGGGAAACATGTAACCCTGTGAGATGAATTCACAGAACACAGAGCAGTTTCTCAGAAAGCTTCTTTCCAGTTTTCAACGGAAGATATTTCCTTTTTCACCATAGCCCTCTACGGGCTTCCAAATATGCCTTTGCCAATTCCACATGAACAGGCTTAGCGAAAGGCTTCTTGAAGGGAAAGATGTAACTCTGTGAGACGAATTAACAAAACACAGAGCAGTTTCTCAGAAAGCTTCTTTCTAGTTTTGAACGGAAGATATTTCCTTTTTCCCCATAGCCCTCTATGGGCTTCCAAATATCCCTTTGCCAATTCCACAAGAACAGCCTTAGCGAAAAGCTTCTTGAAGGGAAAGATGTAACTCTGTGAGATGAATTCACAGAACACAGAGCAGTTTCTCAGAAAGCTTCTTTCCAGTTTTGAACTTAAGATATTTCCTTTTTCCCCATAGCCCTCTATGGGCTTCCAAATATCCCTTTGCCAATTCCACAAGAACAGCCTTAGCGAAAGGCTGCTTGAAGGGAAAGATGTAACTCTGTGAGATGAATTCACAGAACACAGAGCAGTTTCTCAGAAAGCTTCTTTCCAGTTTTCAACGGAAGATATTTCCGTTTTCACCATAGCCCTCTATGGGCTTCCAAATATCCCTCTGACAATTCCACAAGAACAGCCTTAGCGAAAGGCTTCTTGAAGGGAAAGATGTAACTCTGTGAGATGAATTCACAGAACACAGAGCAGTTTCTCAGAAAGCTTCTTTCCAGTTTTGAACGGAAGATATCTCCTATTTCCCCATAGCCCTCTTTGGGCTTCCAAATATCCCTTTGCCAATTCCACAAGAACAGCCTTAGCGAAAGGATGCTTGAAGAGAAAGATGTAACTCAGTGAGATGAATTCAGAGAACACAGAGCAGTTTCTCAGAAAGCTTCTTTCCAGTTTTGAACGGAAGATATTTCCTTTTTCACTGTAGCCCTCTATGGGCTTCCAAATATCCCTTTGCCAATTCCACAAGAACAGCCTTAGCGAAAGGCGTCTTGAAGGGAAAGATGTAACTCTGTGAGATGAATTCACAGAACACAGAGCAGTTTCTCAGAAAGCTTCTTCCCAGTTTTGAACGGAAGATATTTCCTTTTTCACCATAGCCCTCTATGGGCTTCCAAATATCCTTTTGCCAATTCCACAAGAACAGCCTTAGCGAAAGGCTTCTTGAAGGGAAAGATGTAACTCTGTGAGATGAATTAAGAGAACACAGAGCAGTTTCTCAGAAAGCTTCTTTCCAGTTTTCAGCGGAAGATATTTCCTTTTTCACCATAGCCCACTATGGTCTTCCAAACATCCTTTTGCCAATTCCACAAGAACAGCCTTAGCGAAAGGCTTCTTGAAGGGAAAGATGTAACTCTGTGAGATGAATTCACAGAACACAGAGCAGTTTCTCAGAAAGCTTCTTTCCAGTTTTGAACGGAAGATATTTCCTTTTTCACCATAGCCCTCTATGGGCTTCCAAATATCCCTTTGCCAATTCCACAAGAACAGCCTTAGCGAAAGGCTTCTTGAAGGGAAACTTGTAACTCTGTGAGATGAATTAACAGAACACAGAGCAGTTTCTCAGAAAGCTTCTTTCCAGTTTTGAACGGAAGATATTTCCTTTTTCACCATAGCCCTCTATGGGCTTCCAAATATCCCTTCGCCAATTCCACAAAACAGCCTTAGCGAAAGGCTTCTTGAAGGGAAAGATGTAACTCTGTGAGATGAATTCACAGAACACAGAGTAGTTTCTCAGAAAGCTTCTTTCCCGTTTTGAACGGAAGATATTTCCTTTTTCACAATAGCCCTCTATGGGCTTCCAAATATGCCTTTGCAAATTCCACATGAACAGGCTTAGCGAAAGGCTTCCTGAAGGGAAAGATGTAACTCTGTGAGACGAATTAACAGAACACAGAGCAGTTTCTCAGAAAGATTCTTTCCAGTTTTGAAGGGAAGATATTTCCTTTTTCACCATAGCCCTCTATGGGCTTCCAAATATAATGCCAATTTCACAAGAACAGCCTTAGCGAAAAGCTTCTTGAAGGGAAAGATGTAACTCAGTGAGATGAATTCACAGAACACAGAGCAGTTTCTCTGAAAGCTTCTTTCCAGTTTTGAACGGAAGATATTTCCTTTTTCCCCGTAGCCCTCTATGGGCTTCCAAATATCCCCTTGCCAATTCCACAAGAAGAGCCTTAGCGAAAGGCCTATTGAAAGGAAAGATGTAACTCTGTGAGATGAATTCACAGAACACAGAGCAGTTTCTCAGAAAGCTTCTTTCCAGTTTTGAACGGAAGATATTTCCTTTTTCACCATAGCCCTCTATGGGCTTCCAAATATCCCTTTGCCAATTCCACAAGAACAGCCTTAGCGAAAGGCTTCTTGAAGGGAAAGATGTAACTCTGTGAGATGAATTCACAGAACACAGAGCAGTTTCACAGAAAGCTTCTTTCCAGTTTTGAACGGAAGATATTTCCTTTTTCCCCATAGCCCTCTATGGGCTTCCAAATATCCCTTTGCCAATTCCACAAGAACAGCCGTAGCGAAAGGCTTCTTGAAGGGAAAGATGTAACTCTGTGAGATGAATTAAGAGAACACAGAGCAGTTTCTCAGAAAGCTTTTTCCAGTTTTCAGCGGAAGATATTTCCTTTTTCACCATAGCCCACTATGGGCTTCCAAATATCCCTTTGCCAATTCCACAAGAACAGCCTTAGCGAAAGGCTTCTTGAAGGGAAAGATGTAACTCTGTGAGATGAATTCATAGAACACAGAGCAGTTTCTCAGAAATTTTTTTCCAGTTTTGAACGGAAGATATTTCCTTTTTCACCATAGCCCTCTATGGGCTTCCAAATATCCCTTTGCCAATTCCACAAGAACAGCCTTAGCGAAAGGCTTCTTGAAGGGAAACATGTAACCCTGTGAGATGAATTCACAGAACACAGAGCAGTTTCTCAGAAAGCTTCTTTCCAGTTTTCAACGGAAGATAATTCCTTTTTCACCATAGCCCTCTATGGGCTTCCAAATATCCCTTTGCCAATTCCACAAGAACAGCCTTAGCGAAAGGGCTATTGAAAGGAAAGATGTAACTCTGTGAGATGAATTCACAGAACACAGAGCAGTTTCTCAGAAAGCTTTTTCCAGTTTTCAGCGGAAGATATTTCCTTTTTCACCATAGCCCACTATGGGCTTCCAAATATCCCTTTGCCAATTCCACAAGAACAGCCTTAGCGAAAGGCTTCTTGAAGGGAAAGATGTAACTCTGTGGGATGAATTAAGAGTACACAGAGCAGTTTCTCAGAAAGCTTCTTTCCAGTTTTCAGCGGAAGATATTTCCTTTTTCACAATAGCCCACTATGGACTTCCAAATATCCCTTTGCCAAATCCACAAGAACAGCCTTAGCGAAAGGCTTCTTGAAGGGAAAGATGTAACTCTGTGAGAGGAATTAACAGAACACAGAGCAGTTTCTCAGAAAGCTTCTTTCCAGTTTTGAACGGAAGGTATTTCCTTTTTCACCATAGCCCTCTATTGGCTTCCAAATATCCCTTTGCCAATTCCACAAGAACAGCCTTAGCGAAAGGCCTCTTGAAGGGAAAGATGTAACTCAGTGAGATGAATTCACAGAACACAGAGCAGTTTCTCAGAAAGCTTCTTTCCAGTTTTGAACGGAAGATATTTACTTTTTCACCATAGCCCTCTATGGGCTTCCAAATATCCCTTTGCCAATTCCACAAGAACAGCCTTAGCGAAAGGCTGCTTGAAGGGAAAGATGTAATTCTGTGAGATGAATTCACAGAACACAGAGCAGTTTCACAGAAAGCTTCTTTCCAGTTTAGAACGGAAGATATTTCCTTTTTCCCCATAGCCCTCTATGGGCTTCCAAATATCCCTTTGCCAATTCCACAAGAACAGCCGTAGCGAAAGGCTTCTTGAAGGGAAAGATGTAACTCTGTGAGATGAATTAAGAGAACACAGAGCAGTTTCTCAGAAAGCTTCTTTCCAGTTTTCAACGGAAGACATTTCCTTTTTCAACATAGCCCTCTAAGGGCTTCCAAATATCCCTTTGCCAATTCCACAAGAACAGCCTTAGCGAAAGGCTTCTTGAAGGCAAAGATGAAACTCTGTGAGATGAATTCACAGAACAGAGAGCACTTTCTCAGAAAGCTTCTATCCAGTTTTGAACGGAAGATATTTCCTTTTCCACTGTAGCCCTCTATGGGCTTCCAAATATCCCTTTGCCAATTCCACAAGAACAGCCTTAGCGAAAGGCGTCTTGAAGGGAAAGATGTAACTCTGTGAGATGAATTCACAGAACACAGAGCAGTTTCTCAGAAAGCTTCTTTCCAGTTTTGAACGGAAGATATTTCCTTTTTCCCCGTAGCCCTCTATGGGCTTCCAAATATCCCTTTGCCAATTCCACAAGAACAGCCTTAGCGAAAGGAGGCTTGAAGGGAAAGATGTAACTCTGTGAGATGAATTCACAGAACACAGAGTAGTTTCTCAGAAAGCTTCTTTCCAGTTTTGAACGGAAGATATTTCCTTTTTCACCATAGCCCTCTATGGGCTTCCAAATATCCCTTTGCCAAATCCACAAGAACAGCCTTAGCGAAAGGCTTCTTAAAGGGAAAGATGTAACTCTGTGAGATGAATTCACAGAACACAGAGCAGTTTCTCAGAAAGCTTCTTTCCAGTTTTGAAAGGAAGATATTTCCTTTTTCACCATTGCCCTCCATTGGCTTCCAAATATCCCTTTGCCAATTCCACAAGAACAGCCTTAGCGAAAGGCCTCTTGAAGGGAAAGATGTAACTCTGTGAGATGAATTCACAGAACACAGAGCAGTTTCTCAGAAAGCTTCTTTCCAGTTTTGAACGGAAGATATTTCCTTTTTCACCATAGCCCTCTATGGGCTTCCAAATATCCCGTTGCCAATTCCACAAGAACAGCCTTAGCGAAAGGCTTCTTGAAGGGAAAGATGTAACTCTGTGAGAAGAATTCATAGAACACAGAGCAGTTTCTCAGAAATTTTTTTCCAGTTTTGAACGGAAGATATTTCCTTTTTCACCATAGCCCTCTATGGGCTTCCAAATATCCCTTTGCCAATTCCACAAGAACAACCTTAGCGAAAGGCTGCTTGAAGGGAAACATGTAACCCTGTGAGATGAATTCACAGAACACAGAGCAGTTTCTCAGAAAGCTTCTTTCCAGTTTTGAACGGAAGATATTTCCTTTTTCCCCGTAGCCCTCTATGGGCTTCCAAATATCCCTTTGCCAATTCCACAAGAACAGCCTTAGCGAAAGGCTGCTTGAAGGGAAAGATGAAACTCTGTGAGATGAATTCACAGAACACAGAGCAGTTTCACAGAAAGCTTCTTTCCAGTTTTGAACGGAAGATATTTCCTTTTTCACCATAGCCCTCTATGGGCTTCCAAATATCCCTTTGCCAATTCCACAAGAACAGCCTTAGTGAAAGGCTTCTTGAAGGGAAAGATGTAACTCTGTGAGATGAATTAAGAGAACACAGAGCAGTTTCTCAGAAAGCTTCTTCCCAGTTTTGAACGGAAGATATTTCCTTTTTCCCCATAGCCCTCTATGGTCTTCCAAATATCCTTTTGCCAATTCCACAAGAACAGCCTTAGCGAAAGGCTTCTTGAAGGGAAAGATGTAACTCGGTGAGATGAATTAAGAGAACACAGAGCAGTTTCTCAGAAAGCTTCTTTAAAGTTTTCAGCGGAAGATATTTCCTTTTTCACCATAGCCCACTATGGTCTTCCAAACATCCCTTTGCCAATTCCACAAGAACAGCCTTAGCGAAAGGCTTCTTGAAGGGAAAGATGTAACTCTGTGAGATGAATTCACAGAACACAGAGCAGATTCTCAGAAAGCTTCTTTCCAGTTTTAAACGGAAGATATTTCCTTTTTCACTGTAGCCCTCTATGGGCTTCCAAATATACCTATGCCAATTCCACAAGAACAGCCTTAGCGAAAGGCGTCTTGAAGGGAAAGATGTAACTCTGTGAGATGTATTCACCGAACACAGAGCAGTTTCTCAGAAAGCTTCTTTCCAGTTTTGAACGGAAGATATTTCCTTTTTCACCATAGCCCTCTATGGGCTTCCAAATATCCCTTTGCCAAATCCACAAGAACAACCTTAGCGAAAGGCTTCTTAAAGGGAAAGATGTAACTCTGTGAGATGAATTCACAGAACACAGAGCAGTTTCTCAGAAAGCTTCTTTCCAGTTTTGAACGGAAGATATTTCCTTTTTCACCATTGCCCTCTATTGGCTTCCAAATATCCCTTTGCCAATTCCACAAGAACAGCCTTAGCGAAAGGCCTCTTGAAGGGAAAGATGTAACTCTGTGAGATGAATTCACAGAACACAGAGTAGTTTCTCAGAAAGCTTCTTTCCAATTTTGAACGGAAGATATTTCCTTTTTCACCATAGCCCCCTATGGGCTTCCAAATATCCCTTTGCCAATTCCACAAGAACAGCCTTAGCGAAAGGCTTCTTGAAGGGAAAGATGTAACTCTGTGAGATGAATTCACAGAACACAGAGCAGTTTCACAGAAAGCTTCTTTCCAGTTTTGAACGGAAGATATTTCCTTTTTCCCCATAGCCCTCTTTGGGGTTCCAAATATCCCTTTGCCAATTCCACAAGAACAGCCTTAGCGAAAGGCCTATTGAAAGGAAAGATGTAATTCTGTGAGATGAATTCACAGAACACAGAGCAGTTTCTCAGAAAGCTTTTTCCAGTTTTCAGCGGAAGATAATTCCTTTTTCACCATAGCCCACTAAGGGCTTCCAAATATCCCTTTGCCAATTCCACAAGAACAGCCTTAGCGAAAGGCTTCTTGAAGGGAAAGATGTAACTCTGTGAGATGAATTCATAGAACACAGAGCAGTTTCTCAGAAATTTTTTTCCAGTTTTGAACGGAAGATATTTCCTTTTTCACCATAGCCCTCTATGGGCTTCCAAATATCCCTTTGCCAATTCCACAAGAACAACCTTAGCGAAAGGCTGCTTGAAGGGAAACATGTAACCCTGTGAGATGAATTCACAGAACACAGAGCAGTTTCTCAGAAAGCTTCTTTCCAGTTTTGAACGGAAGATATTTCCTTTTTCCCCGTAGCCCTCTATGGGCTTCCAAATATCCCTTTGCCAATTCCACAAGAACAGCCTTAGCGAAAGCCTGCTTGAAGGGAAAGATGTAACTCTGTGAGATGAATTCACAGAACACAGAGCAGTTTCTCAGAAAGCTTCTTTCCAGTTTTGAACGGAAGATATTTCCTTTTTCACCATAGCCCTCTATGGGCTTCCAAATATCCCTTTGCCAATTCCACAAGAACAGCCGTAGTGAAAGGCTTCTTGAAGGGAAAGATGTAACCCTTCGAGATGAATTAAGAGAACACAGAGCAGTTTCTCAGAAAGCTTCTTTCCAGTTTTGAACGGAAGATATTTACTTTTTCACCATAGCCCTCTATTGGCTTCCAAATATCCCTTTGCCTATTCCACAAGAACAGCCTTAGCGAAAGGCTTCCTGAAGGGAAAGATGTAACTCTGTGAGACGAATTAAGAGAACACAGAGCAGTTTCTCAGAACGCTTCTTTCCAGTTTTGAACGGAAGATATTTCCTTTTTCACCATAGCCCTCTATGGGGTTCCAAATATCCTTTGCCAATTTCACAAGAACAGCCTTAGCGAAAAGCTTCTTGAAGGGAAAGATGTAACTCTGTGAGATGAATTCACAGAACACAGAGCAGTTTCTCAGAAAGCTTCTTTCCAGTTTTGAACGGAAGATATTTCCTTTTTCCCCGTAGCCCTCTATGGGCTTCCAAATATCCCTTTGCCAATTCCACAAGAACAGCCTTAGCGAAAGGAGGCTTGAAGGGAAAGATGTAACTCTGTGAGGTGAATTCACAGAACACAGAGCAGTTTCTCAGAAAGCTTCTTTCCAGTTTTGAACGGAAGATATTTCCTTTTTCACCATAGCCCTCTATGGGCTTCCAAATATCCCTTTGCCAAATCCACAAGAACAGCCTTAGCGAAAGTCTTCTTAAAGGGAAAGATGTAACTCTGTGAGATGAATTCACAGAACACAGAACAGTTTCTCAGAAAGCTTCTTTCCAGTTTTGAATTCAAGATATTTCCTTTTTCACCATTGCCCTCTATTGGCTTCCAAATATCCCTTTGCCAATTCCACAAGAACAGCCTTAGCGAAAGGCCTATTGAAGGGAAAGATGTAACTCTGTGAGATGAATTCACAGAACACAGAGCAGTTTCTCAGAAAGCTTCTTTCCAATTTTGAACGGAAGATATTTCCTTTTTCACCATAGCCCTCTATGGGCTTCCAAATATCGCTTTGCCAATTCCACAAGAACAGCCTTAGCGAAAGGCTTCTTGAAGGGAAAGATGTAACTCTGTGAGATGAATTCACAGAACACAGAGCAGTTTCACAGAAAGCTTCTTTCCAGTTTGAACGGAAGATATTTCCTTTTTCCCCATAGCCCTCTATGGGCTTACAAATATCCCTTTGCCAATTCCACAAGAACAGCCGTACCGAAAGGCTTCTTGAAGGGAAAGATGTAACTCTGTGAGATGAATTAAAGAGAACACAGAGCAGTTTCTTAGAAAGCTTTTTCCAGTTTTTCAGCGGAAGATATTTCCTTTTTCACCATAGCCCTCTATGGGCTTCCAAATATCCCTTTGCCAATTCCACAAGAACAGCCTTAGCGAAAGGCGTCTTGAAGGGAAAGATTTAACTCTGTGAGATGTATTCACAGAACACAGAGCAGTTTTTCACAAAGCTTCTTTCCAGTTTTGAACGGAAGATATTTCCTTTTTCACCATAGCCCTCTATGGGCTTCCAAATATCCCTTTGCCAAATCCACAAGAACAACCTTAGCGAAAGGCTTCTTAAAGGGAAAGATGTAACTCTGTGAGATGAATTCACAGAACACAGAGCAGTTTCTCAGAAAGCTTCTTTCCAGTTTTGAACGGAAGATATTTCCTTTTTCACCATTGCCCTCTATTGGCTTCCAAATATCCCTTTGCCAATTCCACAAGAACAGCCTTAGCGAAAGGCCTCTTGAAGGGAAAGATGTAACTCTGTGAGATGAATTCACAGAACACAGAGCAGTTTCTCAGAAAGCTTCTTTCCAATTTTGAACGGAAGATATTTCCTTTTTCACCATAGCCCTCTATGGGCTTCCAAATATCCCTTTGCCAATTCCACAAGAACAGCCTTAGCGAAAGGCTTCTTGAAGGGAAAGATGTAACTCTGTGAGATGAATTCACAGAACACAGAGCAGTTTCACAGAAAGCTTCTTTCCAGTTTTGAACGGAAGATATTTCCTTTTTCCCCATAGCCCTCTATGGGCTTCCAAATATCCCTTTGCCAATTCCACAAGAACAGCCGTAGCGAAAGGCTTCTTGAAGGGAAAGATGTAACTCTGTGAGATGAATTAAGAGAACACAGAGCAGTTTCTCAGAAAGCTTTTTCCAGTTTTCAGCGGAAGATATTTCCTTTTTCACCATAGCCCACTATGGGCTTCCAAATATCCCTTTGCCAATTCCACAAGAACAGCCTTACCGAAAGGCTTCTTGAAGGGAAAGATGTAACTCTGTGAGATGAATTCATAGAACACAGAGCAGTTTCTCAGAAATTTTTTTCCAGTTTTGAACGGAAGATATTTCCTTTTTCACCATAGCCCTCTATGGGCTTCCAAATATCCCTTTGCCAATTCCACAAGAACAGCCTTAGCGAAAGGCTGCTTGAAGGGAAACATGTAACCCTGTGAGATGAATTCACAGAACACAGAGCAGTTTCTCAGAAAGTTTCTTTCCAGTTTTGAACGGAAGATAATTCCTTTTTCACCATAGCCCAATATGGGCTTCCAAATATCCCTTTGCCAATTCCACAAGAACAGCCTTAGCGAAAGGCCTATTGAAAGGAAAGATGTAATTCTGTGAGATGAATTCACAGAACACAGAGCAGTTTCTCAGAAAGCTTTTTCCAGTTTTCAGCGGAAGATAATTCCTTTTTCACCATAGCCCACTATGGGCTTCCAAATATCCCTTTGCCAATTCCACAAGAACAGCCTTAGCGAAAGGCTTCTTCAAGGGAAAGATGTAACTCTGTGAGATGAATTCATAGAACACAGAGCAGTTTCTCAGAAATTTTTTTCCAGTTTTGAACGGAAGATATTTCCTTTTTCACCATAGCCCTCTATGGGCTTCCAAATATCCCTTTGCCAATTCCACAAGAACAACCTTAGCGAAAGGCTGCTTGAAGGGAAACATGTAACCCTGTGAGATGAATTCACAGAACACAGAGCAGTTTCTCAGAAAGCTTCTTTCCAGTTTTGAACGGAAGATATTTCCTTTTTCCCCGTAGCCCTCTATGGGCTTCCAAATATCCCTTTGCCAATTCCACCAGAACAGCCTTAGCGAAAGGCTGCTTGAAGGGAAAGATGTAACTCTGTGAGATGAATTAGAGAACACAGAGCAGTTTCTCAGAAAGCTTCTTCCCAGTTTTGAACGGAAGATATTTCCTTTTTCCCCATAGCCCTCTATGGTCTTCCAAATATCCTTTTGCCAATTCCACAAGAACAGCCTTAGCGAAAGGCTTCTTGAAGGGAAAGATGTAACTCGGTGAGATGAATTAAGAGAACACAGAGCAGTTTCTCAGAAAGCTTCTTTAAAGTTTTCAGCGGAAGATATTTCCTTTTTCACCATAGCCCACTATGGTCTTCCAAAC